>NC_056729.1:1058631250-1058931250 GCF_019279795.1 Protopterus annectens
CTTATGTGCATGACAGACATCCAGGTACCACATTTGCATGACAGAAAGCACAGAAATCATATGGAATGACATGCATGTATTATTTCTTGAATATCCACTTTAATTTAGAAACATGGCAGCAAGTCTTGGCCATGTATGCTGTTCAATCTATACACAAATGCTTCACAGAGACACCAACAAATGCAGGTTAATGTTGATATCTCAGTTACAATTAATATAATATATTGCCACATCTAGACATGTTGTCTGGGGTGGTTGATAGCATTCATAATGTGAACATTATCATAAATGAATATGAGATGAAAATCTCCAAGATGTCTTGTGTCATTCAGTGTTGTCTTTATGTAATTTTTTTAATAACCGTGAGTGATAACACCTCAAAATCAAACCGATGATAAAAAGGAACATGAACTACTCAAGTCTGTATATTAACTATTCATTGGTTCATAGGTTCATAGTTATGTGTCAGGCTAATGACCACCTAGGCCTAGCCATCCAATCCAACCAAATTGTGTCCCTATGTATTATGGACGTTTATTTGGAGGGGGTATTTTACTTATGAAGATTTTAAAGGGTATGTTAGTTTGGCATTACTGTCTGCCTCTATCAGAGACATGGAGGCCAGATACAGGGCGAATTTCCAATTTCCCATCCATTGGTCAAGGTTACTGTTAAATAGGGTTAGGTATAGACTCTGCTTCACATGGATGGCGAGCCTGTTCCAGAACATGGGGATCCTCTGTGACACATACCCCAACATGTCTTATTTATGGTTACTTATGTCATAAGAAACATTTCAATCCTTGGATCTAATAGTTCTTTTTTTTCTCAAAAAAATTTATTTTTCAAATACAGTTGAATAAATTCCATAGTATTTGTATATTACATCTTAAATAACTATGTACACTATTTACATCAGCCTGTCACTCTAGCAGAGCTCAGTATATACAATTACTTTATAGGTATAACAATCCAGTTATCAGAGTGTATCTGTTTAGTTATTGTAAAGTGTCAATTAATGCTAAGACATTTTTCCATAGATTGTTAATAAATGGCTTAGGATGAATCTTTAATTTTCATTTCCAACAATGCTGTGGTCTTCAGTAGGCTGCAGAAGTCTTTTCCAAAGTCAGTATTGTGTTTGTATTTCATCTTCTTGTTATACACTTCCTTGAGATTTCAAGTATTGTCCAAACTAGATACATATTTGACTCATTCAAATGAGGAACTTCGTACACATTTAATAATACTAGAGCTTTTAGATAAGTTAAACAGTTCATTAAATAAAGCTTGTAAAAATTTTTAATACCATTCCAAAATGGCTTAATTTTAACACAGCTGAAAAAAAATGTGATTCCAATCTGCATTGTGTATTTGCTCACACCTCTAACATATTCCCTTTGTGGAAGAATTAATTTTAGTAATACTATCTGGAGATAAGAATACTCTGCACAAGCATTTCCAATTAAAAACTTTCCAGTATTGTGTAAAGGATGTATCCTTTATTGACAATAAGATATTTGATTTAATTTCTTTAGTTAGCTGTAATGAGTGTCCTTTTGTTATTTAATTCCAATATAAGGGTTTGGGTGTTGTTTTATAATGTATCAATATCTTGTAAAATTGTGAAATGCTGTTTCCCTTGTCATAATCATTATACATGATTTCATATAGGTATTTCGTAAGTTTAAGTATTTCTTTAAATGAGGAATTGCTAATTATTCTGCATAAATCTTGCGAATACATCAGAATGCTTTGCATAGTTAACCAATCTTGCTGTGGAATTTTGTATGTTATTTCTATTGTTTGCATATCCAGTGCTTTTAGTTCTTTGATACATTGAAACCAACAAACAAATCCTTTCTGTTCCTAGGAATTAATTATTTCTCTGTATATTTTATGTGGATAGCTCTTTGTAACTACAAATGGTATTAAAAGATCAAACGCAATTTTTAAATCTATATTTGCATTAATAATTTTCCTAAATGAGTCAATGTAATAATTAATCATTCAAGTTTTAGTAGGATTGGTTATGTTATATTGCATACTAATACATAATATGTGCCATGGCAAATTTTTTTTTATCTATTATTTGAATTTTTTTGTAAATAACATTTATTTATTCATATTACAGTTAGTAATTCTTTCCAATTTGCAGAATAAATTGGACTTATCCAATCTGAGATTGTTTTAGATATTGATGCTTTTATATATATTTCTATATCAGGAAAGTTTAATCCTCCCTGTTTCCATGGCCTGATATGATGTATTAAAGATGTTCTGTTTCTTTTGGGAAACCCTAAAAATGTTATTAGGCATGAGGTTATTTCTTTGAGTATATTCCTTTCTGGTAACAGTTGTATTGCCAAAGCTATATATAGAATCTTGGAAAGTAAAATCATTTTTATTAACTGTAGTCTATCTTCAAATGTTAATATTATTTTGTTCCACTTTTCCACGGAGATTTTAATTGTATTGATGATATTATTGTAGTTTTTTAGACTAATTCATTATTATCCTTGCATAACTCAATTCCTTGGTATTTTAAGGTAGATTCTTGTTTCCCAATAATGTGATTCCCCTTCGTCTGAAATTCTTTTTTTTTTATTTAAAAATAAAAATTTTGATTTTGATTTATTGAAATGGAGTCCTGAAATCCTGTAAAATGTGTCAATTAAAATATCTAATTATTCTAATGTCTCTTTTGTATTGGATAATGTTAATATGTAATCAGCAAAGAGCATTACTTTAGAATTGTATTGTGCATAAACATCTACTCCTTTGATTTTTGTATTGTTACATATTGCATCTTCCAATATTTCAATAGCCAAAGCAAATAGAATAGGTGGCATGGGAAATCCTAGTTTAGTACCCTTTGTTATATGTATAGATTCAGAGGTGAAAAGACCTAGCTTAACATACGCTAAATTATTTGTGTGTGTGTGTGTATATATATATATATATATATTCTTTAGTAGTCGATGAACAAAGGAAGGAAGAAATTCAAATAACACCAGAATTTTAAATAAATAGTCCCAGTTTAGAGAATCAAAGGCTTTCTCTATATCTAAGCCAATTATGAGGGTTTTTTTATTAATATATTCTATAAGAGAGATTATCATTTTAATATTGTCATGTGTGTGCCTATGATATATAAATCCAGTCTGATCATCATTTATTGTTTTGGATAGTGGTATTTTCATTCTGTTAGTTAATATTGCCATAAATATATTATAGTCATTATTTAATAATGATATAGGTCTATATGAGGTACAGAGGTTTGGGGATTTGTTTTCCTTTAGGATTGGTGTGATTAAGGAATATCTCCAAGAGGGTGGTATTAAAGCTTGTGATTACATTTCTAATAGAGTTTTATGGAAGAGGATAGTATCTTTGAAGGAACAAGTTTATATATTTCCATAATTATGCCATCTATACCTGGAGCTTTATTATTTTTAAAACAACAGAATATTGCCACAGAATCTTGCTCCAGCACCAGAAAAACTCCGAACTCAGAATTCAGTAAAAACAGCTGAACGCAATTTTTATTATTAAGCGTTTTCGCCTTGCTGAAAGTAGCTTGGCTTCTTCAGAGGTAAAATAACATTTAATAATCAAGCAAGGTTAAAATAGTCTAAGGAAGTGATGTCACTAAAAAAACAATTAGCTTAAAAGGAAACACGTTCTATTTTGTATAAAAATATAAATATAAAAATATTTCAACATGCTTCAAGTATTCTTATTGTTAATACAAAATTACATGCTATTAGTTAGTACTAAATAATCCTATCACAATGTGCATAAACAATGTACAAATCTGCTACATAATTTTAAAGTATAAAAACCCAAAACAATAATATAATAATTCATGAGAAAGTTGGAATCATGAATAATAACTCCTAAGTTTTAAAACCGGTAAAATGTTGCAATTATCATTCAAACCGGGGGAATGGAAGGCATCAGTTCTGAATTGCCATTCCAATTCTTTCAATTCCAACAGTAGTGGAAAAGGACCCCCTCTAATGGATTGAAAAGTTTGATTGATTGCCATAAAGGAGAAACTATGTCCAGGAAAATCTAATAAATGCTTTGAAAGGGCATTATTGGTGTTTTTAGTCCTTATGGCATACAAGTGCTCATAGATTCGATCACGTAACCTGCGGTCCGTCTTTCCAATATAGAAAGACGGACAGCAGTTGCAAAATGCAATATAAACTACTGCTTTGCTTTCACAGTTCAGGGGCATTTTGATGGTATATTTCCTGTCCCTTACTGTGAAAGTATTACCAACTCTTACAACATTACATCTGTTGCAAAAGCCACACGGGTACATCCCTAATCTCCTATTAAACCTATTGCCGTAGTTGTTACTCTGCAATAATTCCTTTAAATTTTTGTTCCTTTTAAATACAAACTTTGGAAAGGAACCAAATTTTTTAACCAAAAAGGGATTGTCTAAAATAAAATCCCAATTCTTTTTAATAACTGAGATAATCTCTCTAGAATCAAAGCTAAATGTAGTAATATAACTTAGGGACGGATCAAATCTTGTTCCTTCCACCAATCCTACATTCTCAGTATCTATACTCATTCCATGTTGGGAGTTGTTTAATAGATCTACCCCTACTGTATTAATTGACAAAATAGCCCTAAAAAAACCATTCTCTCTCTTTGTAGTTACTTCATCCAGTATCTCCTGTACAAAATGGTAAGGGTCATTTCGTTTTAAGAACATGTCAGTAAGAAAACTACACTCGGCATAGAAAAAATCCAACGTACTGCACATTCTCGCTGCCCTTACAAATTGGCCTTTGACTATGGCCTTCTTCTGCCTGTGTGGATGTTGGCTGGAGAAATGCAAGAACGAGTTGCAGTACGTTGGTTTTCTAAATATTCTTGAGGTAAACACCCCTTTCTGCAAATCTTGTTCAAGTTTTACATCTAGGAAATCAATTTCTGAAGTAGCAAACGTGTAAGTAAATTTCAAAAATTGTGTAGTTAAGTTAATTTTAGAAACGAAAGTATTAGCTGACAGTTCATCACCCTCAAATAAGATAAAGATGTCATCCAAATATCTTGTATAATATTTGACAAGGCTAGACAAGTCACTTGAAGCAAAAAGAAAGTGATTTTCCCAATAACTCATGAATAGGTTGGCAACTACTGCTCCACAAGGGGAGCCCATAGCAACCCCTTTTTTTTGCAAGAAGAATTTTTGATCAAACATAAAATAGTTATAGGACAACACTATATCGAGCACTCCAATAATCACATCTATTTCATTGTTAGGTGCCCCTAATTCCAAAAGTAGCAAAGACAACCACTCAAGTGCTTCATTGTGGGGGATAGAGGTGTATAAATCAACCACATCAACAGTGAGAAAATTTAACTCACTGTTGAAGGGCTGATTATTAACCGCCTCTAAAAATCCCCAAGAGTCTTTGCAAATCAGTGGGAAGTGCTCCATATATTTGGACAGCATTCTGTCTACCAATTTAGCTGCAAAATAGGTAATGGAGGACCTGCCATCTATTAAGGCTCTCATAGGGGGGTTCAACAGGTCTTTATGTATTTTTGGGATGCCGAACATTACCGGTATTTTTGGTAATGTTCTATCAATGAAATTATATGTATCCTGATTGATTTTATTCTCAAGAAACAAATCCCGGTAATATCCCCTTATTCTATTGTATGTACAGTGCACTTCATTCAAAGATGCTTCGGTGTATGCCTCTGATTCTAAGATATCAAGCATCTTTTCTTTGTAAGTGCTATCATTAAACACTACAAGACCTCCGCCTTTATCTGGTTAAAGCAATCTTATAGATTTATTACGAAGATTGCATAACATTTCTGTTTGAGCTCTAGTGATGTTAAATTCAAATTTAGACCTAGTTCTATGGTTATTAGCAAATAAGTGTCTCAAATCAATCTCACATGCTTGTTCAAATACCAGTAATGCGGGGTGAAGTGGTGGATTAAACACACTAGGAGGTTTTAAAGGGGCCCAATTACTTGAGTCATTAATTTCTTCATTAAAAAATAACTTCAGATTCAGCTTCCTAATAAAACATTTCAAATTGATTAACTCTGTAGAAACGTCTCCAGACCTGCTGGGAACAAAAGTGTAACCATATGCTAACAATTCAATCAGTTCTTTTTCAAATATACAGTCAGTAAAATTATAAATTTTAAAGTCCCCTGTTGAATTTGTCAATATTTCAAGGCCTGCAGGTCTAGGAATTGAGTCCCTCTCATTGTACTCCAAACGATTACTCATTGATAAGTCTTCAGTCAAAGTAACAACAGGAGAGCTGACAAGTTCTGGTACTATCTCCTGTTGGGGCGTTGACGCGAGTTCCGTTGTTCTAAAAAATTATTATTGTTGTTCTTGCTCCAGTTAGAATTACTTCTTTTATTATTAGCATAGTAATTCTTAATTCTATTACTACGTCTTGGGCCAGTCACTGTAGTAAATTCTCCCTCGTCAGGTGTGTCATTGTTGGCATTAACATCTTCCAAGTTACTGGCCTCAAAAGCATTACTGGAGTTTTGCCCACCTGTTACTCGTCCTTCTCTTTCTGAATAGTTAAGTTTGGGATAGGCCAACTTTATTATTTTTACCCTGTTTTATTGTATCTGTAATCTCTTTGTAGGATATGGGTGCTTGCAGATCTAGTTTTAATTTTTCTGGTATTTTTTATATTAGAATATTTTTCATCTAGATTTAATTCATCGATATGTATATTTTCTTTATGGAAATGTTCCATATAGTGATTTCTATAGGCATCAATAATGTCACCTATATCCAAGACATTTTCCCTTTCTTTTCATGGAAGATACTTTTAATGTTATTAGCTTTTAATTGTATTTTGATTCTTGTGGATGAATTATGTAGACAGACATTGTTCCTTTTCTTTTCATGGAAGATACTTGTAATGTTATTAGCTTTTGATTGTATTTTGATTCTTCTGGATAAATTATGTAGCTATTTTGGAGAAGTGGCCAAGGTATTAATTTTTAGTTTTTCTAAAGCTAATCTAGTTTTATGTGTTAGAATTTCATTGTATTTATTGTTTAATACTTCTCCTTTTGTTTTCATCTCCAAATGATTTTGATTTCTTTCAGCTTTTACTGACAAATATTTGGATTGTAGATCTAATAATTCAGAATCCCATTCTCTTATTTTTTTTATACCAAGTTAGGGTTTTACCATATATGTATATATCATCCAGCGCAGTCATTCAACAGTATAGGGAATGTATTCCATCATGTAGATGTATGTGTGAGTGTTTATGACCAGCATATAGATACATACATACATATATATATATATATATATATATATATAAACATCCCAGGTGACAAAAAAGCATTACAAAGGAATGAAAAGGGAAACACTAGCAATGCCTTTATTATGTAGTGGTGTCATCCTATGTAATATCAAGACTCCCTCAGACAGACATATGTCAGTCATACATGCAAACATTTGTACATTGGCCATATACATCACTCTGTGCATGTTATTTACATTAACACAACAGTTCCTGTCCAATCATTATGTGCAAACAGTACTCCTGCAAGGTGCTGTGTGCGAAATCATCATCATCATAATGGTACATGGGGTAAGCATAGATGGACTGGTAGTGTTGTGTGTACAATGGGGTCATCCGCATCACGTGTACCTGGAACATTTAGGAGTCATGTGCATACTAGGATCGTGCACCTGAGAGACAGGGGTGAGGACAACTGGAGTATGTTGTGATGCATATTAAAAGGGTTACATGTGTCCAATGGCCACGTGTGAAATGGACAGCTAAGTATGGGGCAAATGATGTTCTAGGAACCAATTGGCCTTCTGTTTCTGTAGGGTGAGAATGGGATGTGGGGAAAGGAGAGTAGGTATGCTCATGGATGATAGATAGGGTAGGATGACAGACAAGACAGCATACAGGGTCGGTATATGACACGTGTGGGGATACACTTCAGACGGGGAGGGGTGTTCAGCATTCACAAGCCCATGAGCCCCCAGAAGGAAACAGTGGGACGGAGGTCCCTAGCCATGGACAGCCACCACTGCACCAAAACAGCTGCAAAGGTGGCAGTGCTGGGGGCTGTCTAGGAGGGGCAGCCTCACCCTTTAAATGTGGCACTCTGCCCTTGAGCTGGCACATCTGGCCTCAAAACCCCTTATTGAGCCCCCTACACACCACGTCTGGGACTGTACGACAGCAGACATGTTCCTGTCTGGACCTGCTCCCAGAGGGGACAAGCCCCATCCTCAGTGGCGGTACCACCAGAAGGTGGTGCAGAGCCAACAGAGGTGGAGGTCCAAGGCTGGGCCCCAGATGTGCTGGTGGCCGCTGCCATGGCCAGCTGAAGTGGGACAGGTGGTTGTGGCGGGACCTCCAAACCCATACAGCCTATGGTGTTGCAGTTTAAACACAAATATGGCTTATAAATAGCAAAAAGCATTTAAGATTACTTACAACAGCATACATAGATATGACCATTAACCCAGCACAACAGATGGTATACAGTTGCAGAGAGAGCACAACACATGCATATATACTCCATGAAATCTGTACAACGTTTAGAAGACTTGTGACAGCAGCTATGAATAGTTGCCCATTATTGGCATGTCACTGAGAACCCCAGACAGTGTCTGTCATACCACTGTTTCATGTGACATATGTCCATTCAGGGATTCAATGGCAGTAACTCATCACTATCACCATGTACTGGCTGCAATCGTCATACTATGCTCCTACTGTTCACAGATGTGTGTTCAGTGAGTAACACAGGAAACAAATGGTTCCACACACTGACCAGTCACCGGATGGCCCTACAGATGGGGGTCCCTCACAAACAGAGCACTGTCTTGTCAGTTTTAAAACATGCAGAATAGCCATTACTACACACACCTTGTTAAACAGGCAGTTGTCTCAATGAAGCATAGCTGCACGTGCATGCTGTAGTCATGTCTGGCACATCACCCTCCTGTCTTTAGGCTATTTCCCACTGTGTATGTAGTTTGAGGAACATCCAGATATCATCTGTGATGCCGTTTACCAAACACCAGATCCAGGTACCACTCACAGTGACTGTCATGGGCAAACACCAGCATGATGTTCCTAGATATTTTACTGTGTTCTTCATGCGAATGGCTATGGGAACATCATTGCAGCTGTTCCACATGCAATCAGCTAGAAGAGGACTGCAATAGGTGCAGAGGCCATCACCCGAACATGACCATCACTTACAATAAACAAGCTGTTGCTGAGCAGGTGTACACCTCCACATCCAACAGAGAGTGTGTGGGAGGGACAGAAAGAGGCAACGTACATCAGAGAAGGGCTTAGAGACAAAAACCTAGGCAACATCTGTCACACACCTATCACTGCAGAGGTTCAAACCCCTGACTGACTAGTAATTACTATTACAAGTGCATGCAGTTACTCTATGTGCCACAAAGCTGACATGTTGGTGTGCCGTAAGAACATATATGTGTGTTGGTGTGCGACATCTGCAACAGAGATATAGTAGACCTACATTAGGTGTAGCACACACGGCTGTCCACATGAATGGATGTCATTATCAACACAACCACACTCTCTAATGGACTCACATTGACACTCTTTGCCAGGCTCACAAATACACTCCCAAATCACTTAGTTTGCCACACTGCAGTAATGCACAGGTACTACATGCACCACTGGGGATATCCAGAGGTTCTATGGGCTAGGGCATGTGAATGTGTTTGACATCTGTCGGTATGCCAATGGGAGTTATACTGGGAGTGACTGTGGTTGGGATCATCATACCCCCCCACACAGATGCAAGGCGCCAGTACTGACATGCATGTGTGCATTGCTTCATGGGTGTGTAATGGTTGGCTGTGCAAGATGGATGTACAAGGCTGGGTGAGGGGTAATCCTTGGCATCACGGCACCCGACAGTGGTGTGCAGTATGGTACAGGGGTGTAGTGTCTGCAATGTCCTACATAGATGGGTATTGTATGAACTGTCCTGACATACTGGTTACCATTGTGTATGGCCATAGCTTAGCAATGCATGCCATGTCTGTGTTTGATAGTCCTTGACATGGACATTGCCTGGGATGTGAATGTCCTACAGTATTGTGCAGTGACATGTACAGGTGCACCTGGTTTGGCTGGCACATGTGTTCACAGACCTTTATCCTCCGATATGCCAGTACTCGCAGTGATGTCATGGTACAGGTGGCAACTGCTAGACCAAAACAATGAGCCAGCCCTGCTGTTATTATGAGGTCGTCCAGTGTCTGTCATTCCGGGCTGTCATGACTGAATGACGAGCCTTCAACACAGAGCAAATGCATCCATGTTACTTGTGTGTGTGTGTTTGTGTGTGTGTGCGTGTGTGTGTGTGTGTGTGTGTGTGTGTGTGTGTGTGTGTGTGTGTGTGTGTGTGTGTGTGTGGATAATACCTAGGTTGCATTTACACATATAGCTACATTCCAAGGCAAATTTCCTACACACAGAAGTAACGCCCTGACACCTACATGACAATTGCATTGGATGCCTATGCTAACCCGTGCTAGATGTGTGGCTTTAGTAATCCATTAGCTCAATGTAGAATCTACAATGGGGAATACCAACATCTGTGCAGTGAGGAACACCTGGTGAAGGCTCTGTAGTGCACAATTGCACTACCACCATATAACTCAGATCCAGACATGTTTGGACCATACCAGGAGGTGGTGTACACATATTTGTAAAGGCTACTCACATGTAAGGACCACTACTCCAACATAACACATCACAGATGAGTCAGGTATAGGTGACAGTGGCAAATGCTGCATTCTAGGTTGTATCCACATATGCATCCACCACCTTGTTCCCAGACTACCAACACACATCCATATGTGGTATGACATATTATGGTAGACTACCAGATAACCCTCGATTGGTGGTCTGTACCTAGGCCTACATCAGTTGTGCAATGT
Organism: Protopterus annectens; assembly: GCF_019279795.1. Lineage (NCBI taxonomy): Eukaryota > Metazoa > Chordata > Ceratodontiformes > Protopteridae > Protopterus > Protopterus annectens. The sequence continues at coordinate 1,058,642,238 of NC_056729.1, forward strand.
ACCCATGTACAGACACAGCTGCATAATGTGTTATGCAATGCAATAATACCACTGTTTGTAACCTGTCCAGTTGTACACATACCAGTGTCCCTCGGATGTTGTCAGCATTAACACGGTCGACTGTTGCTATACACCAGTAACCAACACCCTCATGGTTGGATATGACCTAACCATACCTGCCCTGGATATGTACATCCCACACTCATACAGCATATATTACCAGTTGTACACATACTAAGGTCCCTCGGATGTTGTCAGCATTAACACGGTTGACTGTTGCTGTACAACAGTAACCAACATCCTCATGGTTGGATATGACCTAACCGTACCTGCCCTGGATATGTACATCCCACACTCATACAACATATATTACCAGTTGTACACATACCAGGGTCCCTCGGATGTTGTCAACATTAACACGGTCAACTGTTGCTGTACACCACTAACCAACACCCTCATGGTTGGATATGACCTAACAGTACCTGGCCTGGATATGTACATCTCACACTCATACAACATATATTACATTACTATAGCTTTCATTTACCTTTCTACAAATGGGTGGCTACAGTCATTACACACATGCACATGGCAGATAGCATGCTAACAGTACATAAGGTTCAATATCTATGTTGACAGAGGTAATATCCCCTCTCTACTGGTCACCCATGACACCTATCATATCATACAACACCCCATGTGGCATGTATGTCTTTAGACATGTCCACCTAATGCACTGCCTACAAACATACCCAAATAACAGGATCATAGGCCCTATACAAGGCCTGTATTGGCAGACTCAGGGAAATCCAGCTCTGCACTGTATGTTTCTGAATAATCACAGGTGATATGTTCATGACATGTACAGCCTTGTGTGGCCACAGCTCCTACATATACCCAGTGTCAACAATTGCAAGTCATGTATGCTGTGTGCTGTCTGGACATTAGCCTTAGTACCACAATAGCCAGTACATGCTGGGGTGAGATGTTTACAAGCCACAGATGCTTGGCTATGTTTCACACATGGTGTGGGGAAGGTGTGGAATGCATTCTCTTGACCTGCTAGTGCACGTACTGATGTAGACCGCATATGTGTACATGTATTGCTGTTTGTGTAGATTTCATGTTTGTGCAGTGTCTGATGTCCTAGGGTGACTGTTGTCTTAGTACATCATGCTGTTGCAATACAGCCTCAACATTGCCAACTGTATATGGTGATATGCTCTATGTACAGTAAGCCGTATATGAGGTATGGCTGGATGTTTGGACATGACTACTAAGTGGTGGGGCTTCTTTGCTGATGAATGATTACTGAGGACATGTCACTGGTGTGTTACAACCAGTCCTACAATAACCTTTGTACCTGCTAAGGTCAGGTTTTGTTAATTGAAGTGGAAGACAGCCAATGTAGAATGCTGTAAGGGTGACACCAAAGGCAAACCCCATGACACCTAAAACAGTAATATCTCCCCTGTGCATATATTGTGCATATATCAGCACAGTTGTCATAGGAAAGAGTCAGTAAGCATTGTACTGGATGTGATAGCACTGTACTGCTGTAGTACCTATCATGAGATAGCCATGTGTTTGATTCACAGTACTGACACGTGTGGGTGTGTGTCCATATATGTCACCTATGGTTGGGAATACATCCCACATGTTATCACTCTCCTGATCACTGTTGGTGACATCAGTACAGAGTGAAATGTTGAAAGAAAGCCATAGGCAGGTGGTTAAACGACACACATGTAAAGTGTCTGTATGTGTGTGACATAGGTGTATATTAATGTGAATGCCGGTGTGTGTGTGTGTGTGTGTGTGTGTGTGTGTGTGTGTGTGTGTGTGTGTGGCCATCTGTGTGTATGGCTGTCCGGTTCCTGGAGTGAGGCTGTATGTTACCGTAGTGGAATGTAAATCCCCCTCCCCCATCCACTCAAAACAGTGTAGCATCCCTGTTGATAACATCAATCGTAGATGGGCATACTAACCACCTGTTAACATGTATGCCCTGGGGTGTGACCTGTTGTTATATAGCCTACTGATGGACCCCCCCTCCCCACATACACTCACTGCACTGTAGTATCCCTGTCGATGTCCTCGATCGTAGGCCATTCCAACTACCTGTACATGTGTAATCTCTGTGGTGCATCTTGTAATTGCGTAGTACTATAATGATGATATGCATATAGGCAGGGGTTGACAACCGAACACTGGCAACTGTGTGTGTGTGTGTGTGTGTGTGTGTGGCAGAGTGTGTGTTACTGTGTCTGGAATCCCTGAGTGTGTGGGTGTGTCTGTGTTTGCATGCTGTCATGGCAGTGGGTATTACTGCTTCCCAGTGAGATGCCACTATTTCCACTGGCCTTTACCCTTGTCATCCAGCATACCACACTTTTACCCACTCCACGCTCCAGGTAACTATACTTATGATGTCACCCACTATGGATGTGATGGCTCTGAACACAGTAGCTTACTACACAGCTATCATGCTCTTGGATCATTAGAACAGTAAACATAATTGAAACATGGGAGAATATAACTGTGATGTGGAAGCTACAAAGTGCATGCAGGTATTGTTATACTGTCCTGTGGGTAGTCAACATGTACATATGCGACTCCCGCATACACTAACATCCCCCGGCACATTCAACTACACCTGAAAGAGGAAGGCAGAGCATCAGGATCAACATGCTGTTAGTGTTTTTACACATGATAAATGCTGTCAAATGTACAAAATGCATTCTAAAACTGAAATACATGTTATGTCTGCTGCCTGTCAACACTACTCAACAATATTAATCTACAATTGTCTACCTAGTATGTTCACGCCGTGCATCAAACCATATGAACATGTCCCTGCACCGATGGTGTGGATGACAGGGATGCGGCACAGGCATCATCATATGCACAGGGTGATGTTTGCCAGAGGTCTAGACTGTGCCATTGCATGACATCATGCATGTGTGTTAGGGCCTGTGATATCATTGGGCGTGTGTGGATGTTATGTGTGTGTGTGTTGAGGTGCCCTACATTTATTTCCAGTGTGTATGTATGCATGCACACAGGTCTGGCATGAGGCTGGCCTACACAGGGGTAATATTGACAGCTGCAGACTGTACAAGGCAGGTGTCACAGTTCACGGTGTCCGGCCATGGCCATGTGACCTGCGGCTGCCAGGGGTTGCATGGGCACTACCAGACAGAGGTCCAGATTGGGTACTGTCTGATGACAGATGTCCACTGGAATTGTGTCCCTGTTCGGACCATCTAGGACCATGTGCACATGGCCTGCTGCATCCTGGTGTGGACTGCACAGCAGCAGCAGCACTACTGCTGCTGCTACCGCCACTATGGGAGGGGGCATGTGCAGTAACATGTTCACATAGACATTCAACAGGTGATGTAGCTGGCCTACGTCCACATACCCGATGCCTCACTCCCACCAGATGTTCCAGCACAGACATTCCATGCTCGAGGATTGACATGCCAGAGTCAAGGACTCCCACCATGTCACCCAATCGTATATTCAAAACATTTGCAAGATGATGGTGAGCATTTGCAAGTGCCTGGATGTTATCGATTAATGAACGGACAGCAGCCCTCTGAAGCCTCAGACCATCTATGTTGTGCCATTCAGCACATGTCTGTGTCTCCATTACAGCCTGAAACATGCGTCTGGTGACTCCAGCTGATGTGCTTTGTCCCGCAGGGGCATATTGGCCAGTGGTCCTCCTACGAGCAGTGCTGGGCACATGCCTGTGTGGGACATCACCAGTCTGTTGACTGGGAACATGGTGTGCAGGCACACCTTCCATAGTCACCACACTTCCCTGTTCCATGCTACCACCCGCCAACTATCCTTCCTCTATGGCCGGTGGTGAAGGGGTATGTGCAGGCACCGGAACTGTGTGCAAGGATGAGGGGGAGACAGATGGAATGGCAACCAATGGCACAGATTCAGCCCCTGACAACCCTGCCTGTGTCTCAATCATACTATCATCATCACTGCTAGAGTCTGTGCTGACACTAGCAGCAGGTGGACTGCAGAAGGGCAATGCACCTACATCAACACCTGTGAGGGGAAGACAAGAACTGTACATTACAAGTTATACCAGACACACACAGAGACACACACACACACACACACACACACACACACACACACACACACACACGCACACAGACAGAGACACACACAGACAGACACACACAGACACACACAGAGACACACAGACACACAGCAACACACACAGAGACACACACAGAGACACACACAGACACACACAGAGACACACACAGACACACACACACACACACACACACACACACACACACACACACACAGACACACACAGAGACGCACACACACAGATGCATGCACACAGACACTCACAGACAGATACACACACAGAGAGACACACACACAGAGACACACACAGACGGAGACACACACAGACACACAGACAGAGACACACAGACAGACACACACACACAGACACACACATACAGACACACACACACACACACACACACACACACACACACACACAGACACACACACAAACACACAGACACACACACACAGACAGAGACACACACAGACACACACGCTACATGCAGGTGATGTGGCAGATGGCATTCAGCTTAGACAATTATAGTTTCCGCTTAGGCAGTTATAGTGGTAGTCATCATACATCATTGAGTTGCACACAGCAGCATGCATGTGGTATAGCAGACAACATGCACCTTACATAATTATAGTGGTGGTTAGCATACATACCTGTATTGCACTCTTTGTGTTAGTAGTCTATGCCCTATATCTGCAACACAATGCATGCACTTTGCACCGTTGCACTGCACTGACATGTTGTGTGCAACATACACCACATGTTAATGGACCATCGCCAATCTTTGTACATCTGCCATTGATGCTTTGTGTTGGCCACCACTCCTGTGTGAGGACATGAGCAGTAGGGTATGTCCACTGCATACTATGTTTGCCTGAGCCCTAGCTTGCATATCTCCCCCAAAGCAGTGCATGTCTGTTCAACATTATTCCGCCTACCCCTGAGCTGAGTGTAGACATTGTGCATGTTGCTATACACACATGTTTGACATGGCTGTCCCTACTTTGCAATGGTGCCACAGACCAGCACAGGTTTACAGTACACCAGCCTGCTGTGTGGCATATGACCTTGCCAATCACATGTAGTATGACATGTCTTCTGCTGATGTGTTGAATGACATGCATACATGTGTAACACAATGGTGTCCTTTTTCTATAGTACAGTAATGGTGTCCCAATGCAGGGACGTATTATACTAACATGGGCCTTCAGCTGATGCAGTGTTGTCTGTCCACCCTACAAATATGCAGGGACATACTGCACATTGCGCTGATGTGCATAGCCATTGCAGGGCATCATGTGGCTTCATAATTGCTATACAGTGTGAGCTACTGACATGGTTCATAGCCATGACTATGTTCACATACAATACATATCTAATGTGGAATGTGACCCGTGTCACCGAGGTGTATACACAATAAACCCTAATGTGGAATGTGTGACACAGGTCACAGAAGGGTATACGGATGACACCCCTGCACATCTGCAACCATATTACTGATACCTGTCAACTATGCCTACACATGGCTAATTACAAGTTCTCTGTGTCCCACATGCCATCTGTGTACTTCACACACATGAGGAGCAGGCATGACAGTGATGTCTGACACTAGCAAGGGGAATCTACTGTATCTGTGGCTTGATTTGGATGTATGTGTATGTTGTGCAACACATGTATGCATTTGGATACTGTATAGGTGAATGCTTCCATGTCGTGACACACTCCAGATGTTCAAGACATTTTATGTGGTTGTTTCATGTTATGCCTACACAAGCTGTGTACAGGCCTGTATGATGTTTAGTGTTTCACATCTGCAATATCACCATTACACAAAGGCCATGGTTGTATTGTGTCGAGCCAATGTACAACAGGGTGTACACACATGTACATCACTTCTACTGTGTGCTTTGCTTCATGTCTCTGGCCATCCTCCATGCCCATGTGTACACATGTGCAGTCCAGTGGTTGTGATGGCCATCTTATTTCACATGTCAGTGTTATCCCATATGACATACACCCATAGATGTTTTATGTTCCACTGAGGACAGGGTTATGAGGACAAAGGGTGGTATGTATGGGATGTGAGACATGTTTTGCAGGATAGTTGAGCAGTGTTACAGTCAGCCCACTACATGTTATGGACATGTCTGATAGCACATGACAGTGTGTGACATTCATAGCAAGGGTATATTCCACAAAGGTGTATCCTGTGGGCTGGGCATACTCCAGCTCCAACATATTTAGTGTGTGTGCACACATATGCTCTCTGTACAGTACTGTTCTTATTCCCAACATGTGTAATGCTGATATGTAGTACCTGTCCCTACAGTGGAACACACCTCCACCATTGTATTCACTGTTGTCCACACATCTGGCAATGACAGTTTGGAAGGTTTAGTGTAGGTGTTTCATATAGTCTACAATTGTTTCACATAGGTAAACAGTGTGATGCATTGCAGGTCTGACCAGTGTCCATTACCAGGACCACCATACATTATCTGTACCTGTGTTATGGCAGATAGCATGCAATTAATATGGTCTGTGAGTATCAAGCCTGGAAAATAATAACAGTCTCACCTGACACAGGCTGCTGTCACTGCAGAACACCAGAGGTACCTAAACAGGGGTGTCACAGCAGTGAGATCAGTATCCACACCTGTGTGGTAGCTACAGGGTGAAATGCCTATGTTAGCACATAAGCCAGTACAATACACTATACTATGGAGTATGCACATCTGTGCATACATAGAGTAGCAGATTATAGTATGTGGCATGTGTGCATACGTGCTTTGCATATGATGTTACATTACAGTACAGTAACACATGTAACTATGTGATATATGGGTGTGTTTTATATGCAGCAGTGACTTACCAGGCAACTCCAGGCTCGGTGGTTGAGAGACACCAACCTCCACAATACCAGCTAATGGTTGTAGATGGAGGTCTGCAGGTGTCCTTAGGTTGGCCAGTAGCTCATCGGTACGTGTAAGTGGGGGGCTGAGTGAGTGGCCTCCCACCTGTTGCACCTTGTTCCCTGGTGATTGCATTTGCACGCTGTTTCGCCCATCTTATCTGGTCAGTGCAGTGTCAGCGCACCTGTTGACATGTGCGATTGTGATTGCCAACATCATTTACCCTCCTGCAGAGTTCCTTCCACAGGGCATCCCACTGCTGTGTATCCTGTGGCACATAGCTGAAGAGTGTTGTGTAGTTGTTGAGGAGGTTTGGGATGAGGACTTCATCCTCCAAGCAGCTGTATGGTGGTAGTCAGCTACGGGGCATACCTGGAAGACATAACGATGGAGGCAGGTCACAGTATTTATTTATTTAATTTATGTTTGTTTACCGGGCTAGTCCGACTGGATACATGTCCGTTTTCAGTGGAGGCCCAGGGAGAAAAGCTCCGCAAAGACAAACTTACATAGATTACACAGAAGTTAGCAAACAATTATAAAAACAAAGTGATTATTTACAATGGGTTAGTAGTGTTCCCTAGTAGGGACTCACAATTGTCATGGACAGACAATTAAAAGTAAGAGACATCAGATTGGAAGCAGAGCTTGGTGATGTAGTTACAAGTTATGATAATTGCAGAATATGCTTTTAGTTTATAACTTAATCAGGGTTGGTACATGGGCATAGCCAATTCACTTTGAGATACTGTTTGAGGTTTTTTTTTAAGAGACTTTTGGAGGATTGTAGGGTTATATAGTTTGGCAACGAATTCCAGGTTTTGCCAGTGAAGATGGCAAACAGGGATTCACCAGCAGAGTTATTAGCTTTGTGGGTTTGGACCAGTAGTTTATTGGCTGACCGTAGGGATCTTAGATTGCTATATGACTTAATAATATTTTTAAGTGAGGGGATATCCTCAGGGTGGTACAAAATTTTGTGTGCTATTAAGAGTTGATTGAATTGAATTAAGCTGGGTAATTCTAGCCACTCTAGTTTTTTAAGGTTCTGGCAGTGGTGGGTTCTATAGGTGGAGCCAGTGGTGAATCTGGCAATATGATTGTAGCTATGGGACAGATAACCTAGTTGGGATTTGTTGAGGTTTGAGAGTACAGGTGAGGCATATAATAGAGTAGAGAGTAGGTGTGATTGGGCGATTGCAGTCCTAGCCAGTGGGGTTAAAATGTCTTGCTTCTATACAGTGATCCAAACTTCTTATTGATGGTCTGTATGGTTTTGTTGACCTGTAGGTCAAATTTGAGATTATTGTCAATGATAACCCCTAGCAGTTTGGTGTGATTATCTGGGGAAATAGTGGTACCATTGTTAGATGTGACAGAGAATGAAAGTGTGGTGGATCTACTAGTGGGAGAGAAGAGTAGAAGTTTAGTTTTATTGGGATTCAGAAGTAGGCATTGATTGGTGAGCCAGTTCTCAATAGTATTAAATGTATTTTGGGTTAAGATTTGCAAGTCGGATGGGGAGGTGACTGAGCAGATGAGAGTGGAATCATCTGCTTATTAGATGCAGGTGGCTTTAGGGATAGCAGTGTGGAGGTTGTTGATAAAAATAGAGAAGAGTAGTGGACCTAGTATGGACCCTTGAGGGACACCATGTGTGAGGTAGCTGGCTGGAGAGTTTGCCCTGCCATAGTACTGCCTGCTGTCTACCAGTCAGGTAGGACTGGAACCACTGGATAGCAGGCTTGTTGAGGGGAAATAGATTTTAGTGAAAGAATGAGAAGTTCATGGTTGACCATGTCAAAGGCTTTTGATAGGTCAAGAAAGAGGGCAGACGTTAGCCTATTGTCATTCCTGTTTTGGTTTATGGCAGTAGTAAAGGAAAGGAGGGCTGAGGTGGTGCTGTGGTATGGCCTGAAACCATGCTGGGAGTTGGATAGTAAGTTATTCTGTGAAAGGTATTGCATTAGTTGCTTGTGTACACATTTCTCCATAATTTTGGCCAATTGGGAAAGAATGGCAATGGGTCTATAGTTGGATATGTCTGAGGAGCTACCACCTTTATGGAGTGGGATGACATGAGATATTTTCCAGAGGGAGGGGATACCATTTTCGGATAAGGTTCTGTTGATGAGGATTGATATGGGATATGCAATGGCATCTGCAGCTATTTGCAGGTACTCTGCAGGGCGGAGGTCAGCAGCGAGGGTGGTAGGTTTTAGATGTTATAGAAGTGTTTTGAGAAAACTAGTGGATATTGGTTAGAAGCCAAATTCCAGGTGATTATTAGGTAGATTAGGCATGTGGTTTAAGTTAGAGGGGGTTAGTTAATTTGCTAGGGATTGGATTGTTTCAGTGAAAAAGTTATTAAAGGAGCTAGCTATTGTCTCTGGGGAACTATGGGTGTAGTTAGCTGGGGTTGGGGTGGTTTAGTGGCCTGGACAAAGTAGTTGATTTAAGCCTGCCCAGAACTTTTGAAGGTCGTGTTGTTTTTGTAGGAGATTTTGGTAGAAGCTTTTTTTATCCAGTAAAATAGATTTTTTTTGCATCATTCCTGAGTTGACGATATTTTAGATGGTCAAGTGGGGCTTTGGTTGTTCTCCAGCTGGGCCCAGGTTCTGTTTCTAGTTTTGATTTTTGCTTTGGTATCTTTTGTGAGCCATGGTGCTGTATTTGATCTAGTTTGTTTTGTACGTGCTGGAGCATGGGAATCAAGGATACTTAGGAATTTAATGTTAAAGTGATCTATGCCCTCCTCTAATGTTAGATCTTTTAGTTTTGACCAGTCAACTGCTTTTAATTCATTTTGGAATATAGCAGCATCAAAGTTTTTCCTGTTTCTAAATGTTTTACATTTGGGCTGGTGAGGATTTCCTGCCTTATGTTTTATGATATAGGTTAGACAATGGTCGCTGAGGTCATCAGGAAGAGTACCAGCTGTGTACAGTTGGGGTTGGTTGATAACTAGGATCCAGTCTAGAATACTTTCCTTGTTGGTTGTTTTGTTTATCCTAGTGGGAGAGGTTATGGTCTGTTTAAACCCAGATAAGTTTATATGAGTGGGAGGGGGGGGGGTCGGAGGAGCAGGGGTGCCAGTCGATGTTAAAATCACCAAGAACTATGGTTTCTTGGGGATAGGTAGTGGATAACCAGTATAGGAGATCTTCTAGGGTATTTAGGTTGTTGCCTGGTGGAATGTATGCACAGACAATGTTCAAGTGTTTGTTTTGGTTAATCTGTAGCTTGGTTATGAGGAGTTCCACGTTATTGAACTGGGGAGGTTGAATGGTGTCTCTATTAACGGTTAGAGTATTTTTGTAAAGGACTGCTATCCCACCTCCTTTCCTTGTAGCACGGTCTAACCGGTGAATATTGTATCCTGGAGCTAGTATCTCATTGTCAGTAGTACTGGGTTTTAGCCAGGTTTCCATAAGACACATAATGTCTGGGGAGTGAGTTGCTAGGAGGGCGTGTAGTTTGGGAATCTTATTGTTAATACTTCTAATATGTAGGTGAAATGCTAGGAGAGAACTAGTGGGAGTATTCATGGGTAGCTTGACTATGGGGGTTGTGGTAGGGGAGTGGAGGTTATTGGGTGTGGGTGGGCCAGGGTTGGGATGAATGTCTCCATGTGTTATAAGGTTATAGTGACAGGATATTCTGAGATTTAGGAGTTTGTTTATAAGCTTTATATAGTCTTTGTCTTTAGGATTATGTTTTGTGGCTGTACAGGGGTGGTATTTTATAGAGGGTGGTATATTCGGTGTGCAGGGGAAGGTAAAGTGTGTGGTGTTGTGTGAAGTCATGGGTGTTTGTCCATTTGGGTAGTGAATACCATGGTCAAGTGTTTGTTCATAGGCAGTGAGATGGTAAAATAGAAACAGCAGAGGCATTTGGGAAATTAGTGTTTTTTTTTACTTGTTTGCAATTTGATAGTGGGCAAGCCAAATTTGATGGCTGACTGTGCTAACAGGGTGTGGAAGAATGAGAGAGAAGGAAATGGGTTAAGGGGGCAGGGTTGCTCAATGATGTGTGAGGTGCTGATTGGTACTTAGCAGGAGGGGAGTGGCAAGGGAGTGGCAAAGTCTGGTTTAAATTTAGCACTAGTGGGTCGGGTGGATTTTGGGGGCAGGCAGAGGAGTGAAGCGAGCCAAGCGCAGCGAGGCTAACACTGACTTTGAGAGTTACCTTGGGCTTTTGGTTTGGTTTGTATGATTGTATGTAAGCAGTGTTGTTGGCTGTACTTTAATTTATTTTATTCTTTTTTAATTTTACACCAATTTTCAGGCTAATGTTTATTGGATCCTAGGGGTAAACTAGCAAATGCAGTCAATAAGGCGGGAGCAAAATTACTTTACCAAATTAAAAAGTAAATGCTTGGGACTGGAACACTGTGTGAGTGTAAGGCTGATTCAAAGTAGTATAGCCCAATCTAGTGGCAATTGGCTAGATCCCTTCACTGTTGTTGTGCATACACCATTAAGCCTCAACAGTTTACAAAAACTAAATTGTAGTTCACCTATTACAATTGAAAAGCTGGAGGGAGTCAGGTTCTTGCTTCCCAGAGGTTTTACTTAGTTAAGATAGCCAACTTCAGTGGAGAAGGTAGAAGTAACTCACAGAGAAGTACAGCAGTACAGCTGAACATACATGTATCACATTTATTAAGTTTACAAATACATCTTTGTAGATCTACATGACACTAACACCACTGACATGTATAAGTCACACACATTTGACACCTACTGGTGATGTGATGTTATTGCCATATATGTGTGTGTCATGTGATGACATTGCTCATACATCATGTGGATTGTGGATGTTGTCTTGACGTGGGCATGTCTGTTTGCCTGTAGTGGTGTCTTTACCTATCAGCACATGCCTGGATGTGCTCACATTAATGCAATCAACCTTAATGCTGTGTATATGCTATAGAGGATTCTGACATTAACTAAACAGTGCTTCTTCTCCTGGAGATTCACAAGTCCATTATTCTGATTCTGAGGAAAGATGGTTCTCTCCAACTCCCTTGGAGGAGTTTTCCTTCAGTGAAACTATTTCCAGGATGACTGATGTATTTTTATGGCAATCAGTATATTCTCCCCCTGAACTGAGGAGATGACTTGTTGCAAGCGGATGCTCCACATACTACACCTATCCCTGCTATTATACCATCCTTGGAGAATGTGGTAAATGCTGTCTGTAATAACCATTACTGTCAGCCTTTAGGCCCCCAAAAGGGAGATAGACTTTATAAAGTACCTGAAGTTAACAAATTCTTGTTATCTCATCTTAGATCTGATTCACCAGCATTCTTTACCTTTTTGACAGCTGGAAATGGACTTTTAAGTCAATAATAACCCTTTTTGTATATATAATGAAGATTATTGGGTAGACTTGGTAAGATAATTTTATCTTCTTTCATTTGTAGCATATTGAATTATTAACTAGCAAGCACATATGTGGAAGTTTATTCTTAGTTGTGTAGACAGTTTGAGGGAATATTGTGTCACACTTCCTTCAGAAGGTAGCTTTTATATAAACTGCATTATTTCTAATCTGTCTAAAGTATTTAAACTTGCTTTAAAGAGTGTATATGATTGTGCAGTTACTGTGTCTAGGGTCACTTCTATCACTACAGTTTATAGGATGTATCAATAGATACATTACCAATAGATAATAGATACATGCTCTTCAAGTAAAATCTGAGATTTTACACTCTACTTTAAATAAGGAGGTTTTGTTTGTCCCTTCTGCTACTCATGTCATCAAACAATTTGATGAAAGAGGGTAATTAATTCAGGGAGCTTATAAGATTTTTCAAGCCCCCTATTACAAATCTCACAAATCTTCTATTCCCTTTAAAAGTCACAATAAAATCCCCTGCCACCTCCTGGAAAACGGAAGAAAAAAGAGATGGCAGGAGGGGAACAACAAAAAGCAGGGATCCTTTCAGAAAAAAGAAACAGTCTAATCATCCAGAATGACTCTGCCAGCATTGTTTTTACCCCTTCCATCCTGCCCATCTCTCTGAATCTGTCCATGAAACTGTCTCTTAATCTTCCCTTTGACAACTGCTTCTGTAAGATTCATGTGTGATGAAAGTGATTCAGGAGGGTTACAGTTGGCACTGGATACACATACCTCCTTCCAGGGTAATCCCCCCCCCACCCTCCAAATCAAACAGAATTATTTCCTCAGGTTCTTCAACACTTGCTGACCCTTGGAATGCCAGAACTAGTGTCTTTAGATAAAAGGGGAAATGTTTCTACTCCATAATGTTTCTGGTTCTAAAGAAAGAGCTTTCATGGAGTCCACTTCTAGATCTTTCCTTTCTCAATCTGATTGTAACAAAAATGGAGAAAAACTAAGGGTAATACTGCTCAATGCCAGAAGTCTAAACCTCAAGATGCACGCCCTCGAAGCCCTCCTCAGTATGGAGAACATCGATGTCTGTGCTGTGACTGAAACCTGGTTCAAGGCTCCTGAGAGCACCCCAGCACTATCAGGTTATACCTCATATCATGCGTTCCGGCCCCAAAATCCGGACCGAACCACAAAAGGAGGGGGAGTATCCATATTCATAAAGGATACCCACACCTCTAGGTTAGTGGCAACGCACGAAGCATCGGAGACCATCCAGGTGCAATTAACCATAGGTAAAACTGCCCTACAGTTTGTAGCATGCTACAGACCACCTTCTCAAACTCAGGAAACCCACACAGCCTTCCTGAAGACACTGGAGAGTATGAATGTCTCTCCAAACACCATCATATTGGGTGACTTCAACTACCCAAACATAGACTGGGAACATTACTCAAGCCCCAACACCCTAGCCGAAAGGTTCCTGGAGTTCATAAACTCAAATGCTATGGAACAACTAGTCACCATTCCCACAAGAGGAGAAAATATACTAGACCTGATCATCACAAACATGGGGACAAAATGCTCCACACCGGAAGTATATCCCTCATGGGTGAGATCAGACCATAAATTAATCTCATTGGAGATCCACATCCCGCCCTCAGCAAAAAAGACCACAGTGAAGAACTTCTCAAAAGCAAACTTCACACTTCTTAAGACTGGAGTGGTATCCTTCAAGGCCCCCGAGCCAGTGGAAACCACAACCCACGCTGCTGAAACCCTTACAAATGCCTTCTACGAGCACCTCCAGGAATGTATGGATCAAGCAATCCCTAATAAAATCAAGACCCTTTCCACCAAAGGCAGGCGCCCAGTCTGGTGGACCCCAGCCATAAACAAACTCTACAACAAGAGGAGAAAGCTACTACATGACAGAGCAAAATCCCTAAAAGGGAAGGCATCTCTGATCAATACTAGCAAAAAACTACGATCACTCATAAAATCATCCAAGGCCAACTTTGAGAGAAAAATCGCTAATGACACAAAAGACAATCATAAGGCCTTCTTTAGCTATGTTAGAAACCTGGGTGGAAACTCCCAGATATGCTCAGAATTAGTCCAAAATGATAAAAAAATCACTGAACCCACAGACATTGCCAACATACTGGCAGACAGGTTCAGTGCAAATTTCTCCCCTCCCTCCCCCCTAAAAGGAGAAATATCTATCCCACCAGAGTCTAGCCTCCCAAACATCTCAGATGCCCAGGTGAGGGCTGCTCTCTCTAAAGCAAAAAACACAGCATCAATGGGACCGGACAGTGTCCCCGGCTGTGTGCTACACGAACTCAATGAGGAACTAAACCCACACATAAGGCTGCTGTTTAATCTTAGCCTTACTACAGGATACGTACCCAAAGAATGGCATCCGGCAACTGTGGCCCCACTCCACAAAGGCGGTGCTTCTATGGACCCTGGAAATTACCGCCCCATAAGCTTGACGAGCCTTGTCTGCAAAGCTATGGAGAGGATCATAATGGAACTCATAAATAAAGACATTGGGGACCTACAGACACTGGATCCTACCCAATTTGGCTTTGTCAAGGGCAGATCCTGCCTCTTGAACTTGGTCGACTTTTTCGAAACAGTCACTAAGGCCATTGATGAGGGTAAGGCAGTTCACACAGCCTACCTTGACCTAGCAAAAGCGTTCACACAATACCCCACTCGGGCATCATAGAAAAGCTCACCAGCTTAGATGTAAACCCATATGTCACAAGATGGGTTGCAAACTGGCTCAAGGACAGAACACACAGGGTTAGAGTTGCTGGTGCCATGTCAGACTCTAAGCCGGTCATGAGCGGTGTCCCACAGGGCTCAGTCCTGGGCCCCTCTTGTTCGGCATTTATTTTTCTGAAGTGCAGGCAAACATAGGGGATTGTGGCTGACAAAATTTGCAGATGACTGCAAACTGGGCCATAATTGACACTCCATCAGACACAGACATCCTCCAGAGAGGTCTCATAGAAATGGATAACTGGTGCCAGAGCCATGGCCTTAAGCTAAATGCCAAAAACTGTATAGTCATACCCTTTGGGAAAAACAAGGTAACCCCTAATTACCACATAGGTGGTAATCCATTAAACACGGAAGAAGTTATCAGGGACCTGGGGACCCAAGTTGACCGTAACCTCTCTTTTGACACTCACATTGCCAAAGTGGTTAGGAAGACCTTCTACATTGCCCACCTGATCATGAAGGGATTCACATCCAGATCAGGAGAGGTCATTGTACCCCTGTACTCTTCACTTATCAGACCAATGATTGAGTACAACGCCCCATACGGAATGTACCTTACCCGACACCTGCAGCAGTTGGAAAGACCCCAAAAGTTCCTCACCAAAAGGATAAAGGGGCTCAAACATATGTCATATGATGCCCGACTGAAGAAACTCCAGCTCTATTCAGTCGCATACCGTCTGCTCAGAGGTGATCTGTGCCTGACATACAAGGCCATGTCCAACCCGAATTAATGGACATGCTCCACCTCAAAAAATCCAAATCCACCAGAGCCACGAGAGCAAGAGACTTAAACCTCAACACGGATATAAATAGGATGTGCTGGAGGGACAGATTCATCACCCAGAGACTCCCTACACTATGGAACAGAATCCCAGTCCATGTGAGGCAGAGCCCCTCACTGACTCTGTTCAAGAGAAATCTTGACGAGTGGATGGGAGATCGTAGGTTTACCCCGGGAATCCTCTCTGTGTCACTGCTGGACAGAGGCACAGCAAACTAATGGGTATAGTATTCTCATCCTAAGGGGTGGTGAAAGCCACACACACTCTGGCTAGGCTTATAAATGCCCTAGGGCAGATAGCCTAGTATGAACCTATGAACCTAAATGTACCAACATTCAAAATGTTGACCATACACAGTCTGTTAACTGTCATTTCTCTTAAGTTTTATGGTAACATTAGCCCTAAAAGACACTTATCTTCAGATCAACATGGCTTCAGGAAATGTCTCAGCTTCTCTGTGTCTGGATCACATTATCAGTCCTCTGCATTACCCTTTGGATTATCTGCAGCTCCAAGGGTGTTTACAAACTGTCTAGCTGCAATGATAACTCATCGCAGACTGCAAGGAATTCACATAATTTCATTTTCAGATGACTTGCTTATCTTTGTAGAGTCGTTTCTCAGATCTAAGGAGTCCTTAACATGGGTTTCTTCTCTCCTTACCAGTCTAGGGTTCCAGATAAATGTTTAAAAATTCTTCTTGACTCCATCACACAGGGCTGTCTTTCTGGACTGGACTTCTGTGTAAAAGGCCTTCCTTACCCAGGATAATGTGGATTTTTACTTGGAGTCTTTTCCAAGCTTCTTCGATCAGTCTCAAATTTCAGCCTGGCAATATCTTAGGATCTTAGGATTCATGGCTTCTATGATTCTCATGATTCCTCTTGCCAGGTTACAAATGAGAAAAATGCAATGGCTTTTAAAGAGCATGTGGATCCAACATTCTCATCCTTAAGAATTTCAGATTCTAATTTTGTGCTTTGCCAAAAAAGGAGCTGCACAAGTGGAGGCAACAAATTACCCAGAATCTAAGTCCCCATTTTCTCCTCCTGTTCTAAATCAATCAGTTTCTACAGACGCATCAGGTTTTGCTTGGGGAGCAGTTTATTTGAGGGTAAAGGTGCAAGGCCTGTAGATTTCTTCAGATGAACCAAATCACATAAATGTCAAATGTTAGCTGTGATCCATATTATAAAATGTCTTCATCATCTGTGGTCCCGGTCAGCTCTATACGTGATTACAGACAGCATCACAGTGATGTGGTACATAGTCGGGGCCACCAGGTCTTACCCTTTGCGCAGGCTGGCTGTGATAGCTTGGGAGGTAGCTCTTCAGCATTGTTTAACCATCCAGCATTCCATCAGAGCACAATGTAGTGGTAGATAAGCTGAGCAGTACCAGGACAGACCCTCATGAATGGAAACTGAATGAGGCGGGTGTCTTCCAAGAATTGATACAGTTATGTTGAGCCAGGAATTTTATGTTTTTATGGTCTGATGAAGTGGGAGGTATTTCCATGAAAGCACTTACCTACAGCAATAAAGCCGAGTTTTTAAACTATATACAAGTCTGTGAATTAACGTGTTTTCATACTACAGGATTATTCCAAGTATTCTTCTGCCTGGTGCATGATCCCCGGACTTCATGTGTAATATGTTGAGCCAATCACATAGATCTGTTCCCCTCCTTTCAAAACAGACAACTAAACAAGTTTTTCATGAGGGCTCCTTGCAGGCAATTTTGGAAAACAGATGCACTCTCATTCCTGTGGTCGAGGATGTTCCTGTATACATTTCCTCCCTTTCCACTGATTTCCAGGGCAATTCTAAAAATTCAGAAGGACTCTCCAGAAATCATTATGGTGAGTTCTTTTTGACCCAGGAAATATTAGTTTTCTCTTCTTACTGAACTGGCTAAGGACAATTACCACAAACTTCCTTACAGGTTGGATCTACTCACACATGACCAGGGGCAATCGATGCACCCTGATCTCAAACAACTTCAACTAACTGCCTGGATAATTCAATTTTGATATCTTTAAAGCAATGAGAACATGCAGCGGGTACTAAGGAGGCAAGAAAGCCTGATTTTCTAGTTGGTGTCTAGCCAATTACCAGGGTCCCATAAAGGATTATGTCCCACTGGTTCTTAATTATCTGTGTGAGTTACTTTCCTCTGGCCTTTCTTATTCCTGTAGTAAGGTTCATCTTATGCCCATTTTAGCATGTCTTTCCATGGGGTCCTCCTATTTGCTCTCTGTTTTTGGTAAAGCAGTTTCTAAAGGGGCTTTACAGCTTAATCCACCTAGAAAATCGGTGGCTCCTTCTTGGGATCTTAACTTTGCACTGTAAAAGTAAAGTATGTCCCCTTTGAACTGGATCATCGGGCTGACTTAATATTCATCACATGAAAGACTGTACTTCTTGCTGTTCTGCAAATATAAAAAAAGAGTATCTGAGTTGCAAGCTCTCATGAGATAGGGTCACATTAAGTACAAATCCCTCATTTATGCCCAAAGTTATTTCAGAGTTTACTTTGAATCAAGCAATCAGTCTCTCAGTGGACTCTAGAAGCATTCTAGAGGCAGCTACATGGTCCTCTGTGCAAGTTTTGCAAAGCATTATAAACTGGGTTCTTTTTCCAGCTCCGGGGATGCCTTTGCTATGACAACTCTCCAGGAGTTCCTGTACTCTTATCCTTCCTCTTCACGGGTTGGATAAGCTTCAGTAATCAACCCAAATAGCCAAGGGTTACTGCAGCAATGAGAATGGTGAATATAGTAGAGTTGTGTAAATTGCAGTTACCATAACAGTAGATGTTTTAATTCATCATTGCTGCAGTAGCTGCATCCAACATCCATCCTAATACTTATGTATATAGTTAGTTGTTGGAATATAACATTATTTGTTTGCATCCTTTAGATGTTCTGGATGAGTAGGTTCTCTCTCTCTCTGTATTGGCAAGAAAGTTCTGAAGTTGTATACACTCTGAGTGCTGATATCCATCCATTGGGCTAGCCAATCAGCAGTCAGAGTATTGATGTGGGAGGTAGCCAGAGCTTTTTGAAGCTGGCCTGTTGTTGTATTCTGGGCAGAATACATCCCAAAATGGCAGAAGGCTGCAGCAGTAGTGCTGAATTCCACTATCTACTGTTAGGGTAAGTGCAGCTTACACAATTCTACTTTCCTTCTTGTCACTCTACATCTTTGTCTCAGTTTGTTCTAGCTTCCTTTATGACCACCCTGCTGAAACTTGACCCTTTTTGGCAGCATAGCATCTGGCTCATACATACCGCTAATGCATTTTTCTTGGCAAACACAGATACTATTTGTGCGGGGGTGTAAATATTTATACAAATTGGAGGCTGACCTCTCATTGTCTACCATTATCAGTAAGCATCCTACTTGCACTATACAGTATTCCAACAGCAAACCAGGGTGTTAAAAAGTCCTTCTTAACCTACACCTCTTAAAGGCCTCACAAGCAAGCCTCAGTCACATACATACTGCCATGTCTCACAATTGCATCCTCAACCATTTCCACTAAGAGTCATCACCCTTGCAAGTCTACACCCGTAATACACCCAGCGCCTGCAACCTCCCAAGATAAAGTCCTAGCTGTAGGTGACTGTGTATAGGCACACAACATAGGTTCATAGGTTCATACTAGGCTATCTGCCCTAGGGAATTTATAAGCCTAGCCAGAGTGTGTTTGGCTTTCACCACCCATTTTAAATTAATTTTGCTATGCCCTTTTTCGAGGTTAGTATACTGTGCCTCTGTCTAACAGTGACACAGAAGTGATACCCAGGGTAAACCTACGATCTCCCATCCACTCATCAAGATTCCTCTTGAAGAGAGTCAATGATGGACTCTGCCTAACCTGGACTGGGATTTTATTCCAGAGTGAAGGGAGCCTCTGGGTTATGAATCTGTCCCTCCAGCATGTCCTATTTATTTCAGTGCTGAGGTTCAAGTCTCTCGAGCTCGTAGCTCGATGGGATTTGGATTTTCTGAGGTGCAGCATGTCCATTAATTCCGGGTTGGACATGGCTTTATACGTCAGGCACAGATTGCCTCTGAGCAGGCGGTATGCCACTGAGTAGAGCTGGAGTTTCTTTAACCGGGCAGCATATGGCATCTGTTTGAGCCCTATGATCCTCTTGGTGAGGTACTTTTGGGGTCTTTCCAGTTGCTGCAGGTGTCTGGTAAGGTACATCCCAAAAAGGGCATTGTACTCAGGGATGAATAAAGAGGCACGATGACCTCCCCTGATCTAGATGTGTATCCCTTCATGATTAGGTGGGCTATATAAAATGTTTTTCTAACCACTTTGGCCACGTGGTTGTCAAATGAGAGATTTCTAGGTCCCTAATTACTTTGTCTGTACTTAATGGATTACCACCTATGTGGTAATTTGTGGGCACTTTGTTTTTGCCAAATGGGATGACTACTTTTTGGCGTTTAGCTTGAGGCCATGGCTTTGGCACTAGTTGTCTGTTTCTATGAGGCCCTTTTGGAGGATGCTTGTGTCGGCTGGAGAGTCGATTATGGCGCCCAGGTTGCAGTCATCTGCGAACTTAGTCAGCCACAGTCCTTCCATGTTGGCCTGTACCTCCGAGAAATATATACCGAACAAGAGAGGTCCCAGGACTGAGCCTTGGGGGATGCCACTTGTAACTGGTTTGGAGTCTGACATGGCTCCAGCAATTCTAACCATGTGGGTTCTGTCCTTGAGCCAGTTTGCAACCCATCTAGTGACATAGGGGTTTATATTTAAGCTGGTGAGCTTATCTATAATGCCCGAGTGGGGTATTGTATCGAAGGCTTTTGCGAGGTCCAGGAAGGCTGTGTGGACCACCTTCCCCTCGTCAATGGCCTTGGTGACTGTTTCAAAGAAATCAACCAGGATTAAGAGGCAGGATCTGCCCTTAACAAAGCCGAACTGGGTAGGATCCAGTGTCTGTAGGTCCCCAATATCTTTATTTATGAGGTCCATGATGATCCTTTCCATAGCTTTGCAGACCAAGCTAGTCAGGCTTATGGGGCGATAGTTTCCAGGATCTGTTGAGGCACCACCTTTGTGGAGAGGGATCACTGTTGCTTTACGCCACTCTTTGGGTACATATCCTGTAGTAAGGCTGAGATTGAACAGTAGTTTTATGTTTGGGTTTAGCTCTTCTTGGAGTTCATGTAGGACGCAGCCCGGGACACCGTCTGGTCCCATTGATGCTGTGCTTTTTGCTTTGGAGAGGGCAGCTCTTACCTGAGCATCTGAGATATCGGGGGCAGCACTCTGCTGGGATAAATATTTGCCCTTTTGGTGGGAGGGGGGGGGAGTTTGCGCTGAACCTGTCAGCTAGGATGTTGGCAATGTCTGTGGGTTCGGTGTATTTTTTGTCATTTTGGACTAATTCTGAGCATATCTGGGAATTCCCACCCAGGTTCCTAACATAACTAAAGAAAGCCTTGTGATTATCCTTAGTGTCCTGTGCAATTTTTCTCTCGAAGCTGGCCTTAGACGATTTTATGAGTGCCCGTAGTTTTTTGCTAATACTGATCAGAGATGCCTTCCCTTTTTGGGATTTTGCTCTATCATGTAGTAGCTTCCTCCTTCTATTGTATAGTTTGTTTATGGCTGGGGTCCACCAGACAGGACGTCTGCCTTTGGAGGATTGGGTCTTGGTTTTATTTGGGATTGCATGATCCATGCATTCCTGAAGGTGTTCATAGAATGCATTTATAAAGGATTCTGCGGTCTGGGCCATATTTTTCACAGGCCAGGGGGCTTTGAAGGATTCCACCTCGGTTTTGAGGTGTGTGAAATTTGCTTTAGAGAAGTTTTTCACTGTGGTTTTCAGGGCAGGGGGTGGAGTCGGGATGTGAATATCCAGTGAGACTAGTTTATGGTCTGATCTTACCAGTGAGGGATACACTTCAGGTCTGGAGCATAGAGTCCCCATGTTGGTGATGATCAGGTCCAGTATGTTTTCCCCTCTTGTGGGAGTGGTAACAAGTTGTTCCATAGCATTTGAGTTTATAAATTCTAGGAACCTTTGGGTTAGGGTGTTGGAGCTAGAGTAATGCTCCCAGTCTATGTTTGGGTAGTTGAAATCGCCCAATATAATGGTGTTTGGAGAGACCTTCATATTTTCCAGTGTTCTAAGGAAGGCCGAGTGGGGTTCCTGGGTTTGGGAGGGTGGTCTGTAGCAGGCTATAAACTGGAAGGCAGTTTTACCCACTGTTAGTTGCACA
Source organism: Protopterus annectens (assembly GCF_019279795.1). NCBI lineage: Eukaryota > Metazoa > Chordata > Ceratodontiformes > Protopteridae > Protopterus > Protopterus annectens. The sequence continues at coordinate 1,058,664,475 of NC_056729.1, forward strand.
TGGATAGTCTCTGATGCTTTGTGCTGTGCCACCAACCTGGAGGTGTGGGTATCTTTGACGAATATTGATACTCCCCCTCCTTTTGTAGTACGGTCCAAGTTTTGGGGCCGAAAAGCATGGTATGAGGTATAACCTGGTAGTGCTGGGGTGCTCTCGGGAGCCTTGAACCAGGTTTCTGTTACTGCACAGATATCGATGTTCTCCATGCTAAGGAGAGTTTTGAGTGCATGCATCTTGTGGTTTAGACTTCTGGCATTGAGTAGCATTACTCTTAGTTTCTTATCCCTTGTGATATCTATGGAGGTGGGTTTGTCTTTTGAGCCTTGCCTAAAAAAGGCACTATGGGGGTAGCAAGAGCCTTTGCCAATATCCGAAAGCCCAGGGGTGATAGATGCAGGCCGTCCCTAGCGAAGCATCGTGGCTTGTCGAGCATGTCATCCCAGGCTGACAGGCATTGGATCCCCTTTGAATGACACCAATACTTAAGCCAGTTGTTGAAATTGATCATCTTGTCTTCATATTGTGGCATCATTCTTGGTGAGGGTAAGATGCTACTCAAGGTCAGGGTCATACCGGCCTGGGCTACATGCTCAGAGAGCTCCTCTATGTCTCTTTTCATGTAGTCCAGGTAGGTACGTCTCAGGTCATTCACACCAGCATGGACAATAACTGACTCATATTTGTACTTGCCTTGGAGTGACCTGAGTGCTTGTGTTATGTGGCAGATCCTAGCGCCCGACAGGCAGCTCACCGTGACCTTCTCCTTGTTCAGCCTGGTGAGCGGGACGTCAGTGTGCCTGACGATAGAGTCACCTATTACAAGTGTATCAGGTGTGTTGTTTAGCCTTAAGGGCTGTGACTGTTCGGCACACTGGCTTTGTGAGCTATGTGCTGCATGAGTTTTGTTTTGGGGTAGCGGTTGCTTGGGTGTCTGCTTTGGAGGTCTCTGCTGCTTAGGCAGATTTTTATTTAGAGCCTCCGAGTATGTTTTTGTGTGTTTATGTGTTTGGTTTGCTGTCGTGGTAGGTCTATGTGAGATTGGAATTGTAGTGATTGTGGTTTCCTTCTCCTCCTGACTGGTTTCGCCAGTACTGAGTTGAGAGAGCTTAGCCTCCAGTATGGCTATATGGTTGCATCTCTCACATGTGTTGGAATTTGTTTGGAGTAGGAGAGGGTTGTCTGTGTACATGAGGCAGTTGTAACATTGCCTCAAGATTCTGAGATTCACCAGCTGGACCGGAGAGGAGATTGACAGCTGACCTTTGGACATGCTAGAATAGTATTGGGAATTCCTTTATAATTGAAAAAAATGGCCAGTGGGGAACGAGGTACTCAAGGGGAGTTTGTGAGGGTGTAGTGCTTTTAATATTGTAGTGCTGACTTATATAATTGCTTTAGTGAGCAAGTGCCAGGTAACTTAAAGCAATGTGTTTCAGGTAACTTAAATGCAAAAACGACAAACAGTAACTTTCTTTCAAGTGAAACAAGGAAATAAGTACAGTAAGCAATGCAGATATCACTAGGGATCTACAGAAGCGCCGAAAAGCCACGTTTTAGGTGGAATTAGCATTTCAGGGAAATAACAAGCAAACAAACGAGCAGCATACAAATAAAGCTAGATTCAGCAGGCCTGGATCTAGTCTATGCTACAGCAAACAAGGTGTATCAATTTCAGTAAGAAGCAGTTCATATATGCAGGCACTATAAGCCGTTAACCAGAAATTCCCAGCTCAGAAGGGCAGAGTCCAGCCTCTCGTCCCACAAGAGTGCAGACCACGAACCTTCTTAATGTAAAATAACTGGCCTGAAGCCCAAGTGCTTAAACCAGAACTAATACACTTTTAGAATAACAGACACTGAGCTCTCAATCAGCAGTTCCCAACTTAGAAGGATGTAAGCTATCTGTCCTGCCACCACAGTGCAGACCACAAACCTTCCTAATGTAAAACAACTGGTCTGAAGCCCAAGTGCTTAATCCAAAAGACTTAGAATGATAGCTACACTTTAATCAAGTTACTACCAAGCAGTAATAAATACAATTGAATACTTTAAAGAATGCCTGGATTAGTGCTCAAGTTATACAAACAAAGCTAGATTCAGCAGGCCTGGATCTAGTCTATGCTACAGCAAACAATGTGTACCAATTTCAGTAAGAAGCAGTTCAAATATGCAGGCACTATAAGCCTTTAACCAGAAATTCCCAGCTCAGAAGGGCATAGAGAACAGACAAACCAGGCTGGGCAAGGGGGGCAGTGACAGCTGCCTGTCAAAGCAAACATTTATGATGTTGCTAGAGCCCTTAGATTTTTTCACCTTAAATGAGAATATGACTTTCCTGTTGGCCAAATAGGAATGAATAATCTTAAGTTCTATTTCCAGGGGGATATGCAAAGAGACATAGTGAAGTGCTAGTTGTATGTGCCCAGGGCAGCTAAAACGTTAGTCTTAAGAAGCATGATGCAATAACCAGCAATGATGTCACAGTCCAGTGACAAATTAATTGGCTTTAATGAGTGGCTTCTAGGGGGATTCAGTGTGTCTACTTTTTCTAGCATGGACTTCAATCTGATTTCCTATATTTGATTAATTATGCATACTGGCTAACATTTTACTAGTCTATATCCTTCGCATAATACAAACACAGTATATTACAGTTCAGCCTACATCAGAACGGCAACATTTGATGTAAGCAGTTTAAATACGAAAATGTTAAACCTGAGGCCTTCTTGTGCCTTGAGCACATCTGTATCTGTATATAAATTGTTGCTAAAACTTAGCTTCCATGTATTAACACTCCCTCTGTATATGGGTACAGTGATACCGTTTATTCAGACTCTGTGGAAACTACTGGCACAGCTTCATATTTATCTGCGAGCCACTCATCTCACACCATATTCCACAAGGTACCAGCTGTGAGTCTCTCAATGTCCTAAACAAAGGTAGCTGTCATATCCTTGTGAATTATAGGTCCCCATTTATGTCACCATCTGATTGTGTTTTTATGTAACTTTTTTGGAAAAAGTATATATTAAATACAACATGCCACGGTGGTACGCCGGTAGCGTTGGTACCTCACAGCAAGAGGTTCTCCCGTTCGATTCTCGGCTGAGCTTAGGAGTGCCTTCTGTGTGGAGTTTGCATATCCTCTCCACGGTTGGGTAGCGTTCGAAAGACATGCGTGCATAAATGGATGTGCCTTCGTTGAAGGTTGGGCGTCGAGCTGGCACCTCGGCGTTTTGTAAAAATATACTGCCAATCATTAGCAGACCAGAGTTCCGCTGTTGCGACCCCTTACCGGGAAAAGCTGAAAGACAAACAAACATACATTAAATACAACACACTACTTCTAGGTGACTTTAATGGTTCTATATTGAAAATTCACATTTCACTAATTCAGATTTTCAGTATATATGATGACAAGCCATTGAATTCTACATACAAGCTGAAAACACATAAAACTGTTTTGCAGGGTGACAAGTTCCTCTTCTCTCCTACACCTCAATCATTTTAATATTCCAACTCCAAGTTACATAACCCAGTATGTTCATTCTTGCACAGAACACCAACAGTGTCTGAATCCAAATAAGTATAAATGAATGTAAAGAAAAGATTCATGAACATGATAAGAAAACATAAAAATCAAAATAATTTAAAAAAATGAAAACACTCACTGAGACTCCTAAAGCCATAGAATTGTATGTATGTGAATCTAGCAGAAAGATTCAGTAAGTCATCTAAATAAAAAGAAATGCACAACACTAAGCACCTTCACAGATCATTGTATAAAGCATCGCTCTAATACACCAAAGCAGATGTCTGACCATGTGCATTCTGACATTGTGAATGAAACCCACTCTAACTACCCATTTATCAAACCTTTACTATGAATATTAAGTATGCACAATGTTTTCTAGATATTGTGAATACCAGCTCCCTTGACCAAATCATGCACTGCCCTCAGCAGATTCACAAATCTTCCTGACCTTGTCCTCACCACCATTGATCATGCATGCATCCAAATGTGAGTTTCCCCCTCTCTGGTTGATTTGATCTCTCAAAACTAATATCACTTTCCTTCTGAACCGTACTACAGTCAGAGAGCATTCCAAAGCAAACCTCTTTTTGATCACAGATAACCCAAATAAATGCTATAGTGGCCTTCACTTACTGAAACCCTTGCCAAACTGCCACATTTATCTCAGATTTCTACTTCCATCTTAGTGGCTGTATTCCAATGTGGCAAAAAATACCATGGGACATTCTGAAAAAAAAACCCTCTTATTGTGGAATTCCCACATAAACCAGTTGTGCAGCAGAATGAAAAGACTGACATATATAGAACAATGTCTTCCTGTTGCTACAAACATAATCTAAAACAGGTTAGCAAAAGTCTCATTCACACAATTAAAATTTTCCACCTCTGGCAACAGTAATCACAGAGCCTTCTTTTACAATATCTTGAATCTCAGATATAAACATTCAGTTCTGTTCAGAGGTATTGCAAGAGGATGGATCAGTTAAGGTATGAATATCAACTATATATCAGAATCACTGACCGTATGTTGATCTGCTTCAACATTATATGTCTTCAGGTTTTAGTCTGTTTCATATCAGAATGAAATTATCACTTATCATTTCACAATTTATTATACAGTGGTGAAAATACAGACTAGTACAAGAGTTTCAGAACATCCTGGAGTTTACAATGACATGTTTCAAGCAACTGGGTCTCTCCCTAAAATTCTTTGTGTCATTTGATCCCTGCACAGAAAGGAGTGTTCCATGGGGTGGACACAGAATATCAGAAAGCCTTCTTGATTATAGACAAGGTCCTCTTTCTGTGCAATTTCCTCCTGAGGTTATGAGAGAGGAATTCTGCCACAGCAAGGGAATTCCTCAAGCTCATAGGCTACACGGCATCATGTATTCTGATGGTGCCTCTTGTGAGGCTCCATATGAGGAAACTGCAGTGGCACTTTAGAAACAGTGCTGACATGGCCAACAACTGAAGGACACAACCCCACTCTTGTTCTATGCCAAAAAGATCATGCAGTGTAAAAGCCAGATGCACTTCAACCTATGGGCAACCTCTCAGTCTGACCCAGAGGACCCAGACCCTTAGCACAGACTTCTTGGACATAGCTTCTGCACCCATGTGAAGGAATATGCAGAAAAAAAAAAAATAAATGTAAAACAGATAATGACTGTAGTGCTAGCACTAAAAACATTCAGACAGGTATAAGGGGCCACCATGTAGATCTTCACATTCTCATGGAAACAAAGATACCCAGCCAGTTCCAATAGTAGTAGGAGCAATGGGTCATATAAAAAAGAATATACAATTGTATTTAGATATCTTACCAATACATGTAACTCAATACGAATTGGGCAAGGAGTCATTACTGGGTACATTCCAGGTGCTGCAAAGAGCACTTCTCCTGACATCAAATATTGAAACAATACTAATATCACAAACTTTAATCATACTTTGACTTAACAATGGGGTCCATTCCCATAATGGTATTAGAAACCGAAAAGATTTGGAGAAATTAAAAAGTGCATCCATTCATATACCTTGCAGACTGGCAATGAAAACTTGGGATGTACTTATGAGCCTGGACATGCTGTCACAGTGTCTTGCATACCATCACAAGAGACTGTTCTAGCAGACAGGCTAAGCAGGTTGAAATCAGATCCCTTCAAATGGATGGACAGCAGATATGTTCTTGGTTCTCATACATAGGTGGGGTGCTCTTCTTACTTTCCCAAGAGAACACACAATTTGCTGGAGGGTAGCAGTTTTAAGAGACTGGAAAATGCATGCATTCTCCATTTCTTAGCATGTCATTTAATCTATGTCTTCCCCCGATCCCCAGGATATTATTGAATATGATGGAGGAAAGGTAAAAATGGTAATAATACTTAATATATGACCCAGACAACACTGCCTCTCCCCCCACGCTGGGCGAATGTGGTAAGACCAGACTCAATACTGTTTCCTCAGCAAATAGATGCCTTGACACTGGAGAAAGGCTCCTTTTTGCACTCCGAACTTAGAACTGTAATAAAAACAGCATGGACTAACAAATGCATCACTAGCTATAAAATTCCACACACATTACAATCAGCTTTAAATTAATGCTGCACACAAATCATGTGTATAACTCTAGACAGCAGAAATGCACATTCATCCCTTTCAGTCTGAAAAAGATTTCAGTTTTAGCAAAGCTGAATACTTAACATATTTAAATAAAGTTGAAAGAGATGTGGACTGATGGGAAACCTGCAGATAATCGCTCATTCATTCTTGCAGTACACCCTTAACCAAAGAGGTTAATAAACCATTAAACATCCCCAGTCTAAAATTAGTGAAGCTGATTGCCCATGCTCCAATAAAATCACCCACAACCACCTGGCTTTGTGGTACAGAGGGATAAAGCCTTGACTATGACACAGGTGACCTGGGCTTGAGTAAGTGATTCAGACAGTAGTGGAGTCAGCTGGGGATAGTGGGAGAGAGAGCACTGATACAGGCTCACACATTCCAGGCAAGAAAATTGCCTTGGTCTCACTAAAATATTGACACCCAGTGGAAGTCAGGTGGTATAGCAGGCAGCACATGGGGCTGATATATGTATAGTCTGCAAATTGCCCAGAGGAATTTGGCATATGTGTAGAAGCACATGGCTAGTGAGCTGCACAGTAGGCTCTGCCTCAGTGGCAGTCACCAGAGAAATGGGTTACAGACCAAAACCCTGACCTGCAGGGATCTTCACTGGCCAACTGCCTCCCAACCCCACGGCCACTCAGCTAATGGTGGGGGTATGAATTGACAGTTGGCTTAGAGGATTAAGGAACTAATGAGACATTTCCTGTGGTCCAGTAATGCAAGTTTTGTTTCACTCAGCGTCTGTTGCCTAATTGTGTGACTGTGTGCAAGTCACTTAACCAGACACCGCTCCAGGGCCGAGTCTGAAAAAGGACCATGGAGATCAGTAGCCTATCCCAGAAAACACATACACAAATACACACACACACACACACACGTGTGTGTGTGTGTATATATATATATATATATATATATATATATATATATATATAGTAGTTTTTTTTTTATGTTCAAGTTTTCAGAAACTCGATCATATAACCATATAAATTTGAGTTTCTGAAAACTCGATCACCTGATAGGGATCCATCCATATATATATATATATAAAATATTTTATATATATATAATATTTATATATATTATATAATATTTATATATATATATATATATATATATATATATATATATATATATATATATATATATATATATATATATATATATATATATATATATATATATATATATATAATGTTTATATATATATATGTGTATACATATATATATATATATATATATATATATATATATATTATATAGGTGTGGACCAAAGAGAGACAGAAAATAAAAACCACCAGCTGCATTCTTCTCATCATGATATCTAACCCTTGCCAGTTCTGCATCTTTGAAAGGAGAAATTATAAAAATATACTCATCCAATACAGAAATTAGTTTATTTGTTGTACATTGATTCATATCCATTCTTTACATGTTTACTCTGTACCTGTCTGGTACAGGTATCCTCCTTACTTAGCACTCAACCTTGTCCCAAGGATTGCTGCATCACTGCAGCAAGATACCACTGCCAGCTTGTAAACTTAGCAGTGTGGTAGACTATATAGACTACATAGGGGTATATCTGCATGTCCTCCCTGCGTTTGTGTCAGTTTCCTCCAGGTGATCCAGTTTCCTCCCACATTACAAAGACATGCATCTGGAGCATTTCTCCCCAGAACTCCACTGAAAATTGGTTTGCTCCAAGTCAGCCTTTCCTGGTAAACAAATGATAAATAAATAAAATATACAATGGGGAACATCATATATATGTATAGCGACATGTAAGAATTCAGGTACAAGGACAAAACTGTATCACTGATAGATTTAATTGTTACCTGGCATTAACTGCTGTCATGCTAGCAGGTGCACTGAGATTCCTTAAAAAGATGGACTTTGAGAGAATGTTCTTTCTTATTTCAGTGGGAATGTGGTTACAGATGCCAGGGCATAGTCTAGAGAATGCCCTTTCCCAAACAGCAGTTTTGAAGCATGGATGGTAAAAGGAAATGGTATTATTTTGGGAGCTTCTCATGTTGTCATTTGGTACCTAAACAAGTGTGTTATCTTTTTTTTTTTTTTTTTTGGGGGGGGGGGGGGCACTAGCTGAAATTTAACATTTTGAAAAAGTAGAAGAAATGTGACCCTATCTGTTACTGATCACCACTTGGTGATATTATATAGGCTACAGTAATGTACAAATGCATCTGCTAAAAGAATGAATCTTAAGATTTTGCTTTGTGTACTTTGTAATCTTTGACTATTGTAAGAATACCACAGAAGCAGTAAAAGCAAATCATATTCAAGTTTTGGAATTAGAACATGTTTGGTGATGGTAGGCCAGGAAATCTGTTGGAGAAGGTGTATGGTTCTGCAGCAGTTTTAGATGCACCAAAATTTTAATGTGATTTTGTCTGTGTGAACAGCAAAAGAGAGTGGTGGTGCAAGGTATTTTTGCTCTAAGATATTGGGAATACCACTGCGCTGGTTGTCCTTCAGTGGGGGTGGGGGGGTGGGGGTTGAAGCCACTTTCTGAGTAGTTCCAAAGACCATTGCATTCATTTTCTTGTGGATGATTTAAAGTGTTTTATCAAGTAACCATTTTCAGAGGTCTGTGAAATTGCCTTGCAATATAGCCTGCAGGTCAGAATGTGGTACAGGTGTACAGCTCAGTTATCATCCTTACCTTTCTTTATGGTTGTGAGACCTAAATGAGTTCCATCTTCAAATAAAGGATCTGAAGTAGTATCACAAGCGGAATCTGGTAAAGTCCTCTATGTCACATAGCAAGGCCACCAGACTTACTTTAAAGTTCTCTCAGAGTACCAAAGTCATCATCATAGGTTCATAGGTAGGTACTAGGCTATCTGCCTGAAGGCATTTATAAGCCTATCCAGAATGTGTTGGCTTTTGCTGCCCCCTTAGATTAGTTCCCTGTACCTCTGTCCAGCAGAGCCACTGAAGTGATCCCCGGGGTAAACTTTCTGTTTCCCATCCATTCGTCAAGGTTTCTTTTGAAGAGTGTTAGCAAGGAGCTCTGCCTAATGTAGACTGGAATCTTGTTTCAAAGCATGGGAAGTCTCTGGGACAGAAATATATCCCTCCAGCACGTCCTATTTATTGTTGTGGTGAGGTTTAGCTCCCTAGAGTGTGTGGCTCGAGGGGATAAGGTTTTCTTTAGGTGGAGCATGTCCATCAATTCTGGGTTGGACATGGCCTTGTATGTCAGGCAGAGATCACCAATGAGTAGGCGGTATACAACCGAGTACAGTTGGAGTTTCTTCACTCGAGCTGCATAGGGCATCTGTTTGAGGCCAGTGATCATCTTGGTGAGGTACTTCTGTGGTCTTTCCAGCTGTTACAGGTGTCTTATAAGGTACATCCCAAATGGGGCATTGTACTCTATGCTGGGTCTGATGAGTGATGAGTAGAGGGGCACAATGACCTCTTTTGATCTGGATGTAAACCCTTTTGTGATTAGGTGGGCCACGTAGAAGGATTTTCCAACCACTTTGGCAATGTGATTATCAAAGGTGAGATTACTATCTACTTGGGTCCCCAGATCCCTTATTATGTCTTCTGTATTTAGGGGACTACCACCTATGTGGTAGTTTGTGAGTACTTTGTTTTTTCCAAAGGGGATGACTATGCACTTTTTGGCATTTCGCTTGAGGCCATGATTTTGACACCAGATATCTGTCTCTATCTTTTGAAGGATGTCTGTGTCAGCCGGAGAGTCAATTATAGCCCCTAGTTTGCAGTCATCTGCGAAGTTGGCCAACCATAGTCCTCCTGTGTTTGCCTGTACCTCTGAGAAGTATATATTGAACAGGAGAGGTCCCAGGACTGAGCCCTGGGGAATGCCACTTGTAACTAGTTTAGAGCCGGACCTAGCTCCCGCAACTCTCACCATGTGGGTTCTGTCCGTGAGTCAGTTGGAAACCCATCTTGTGATGTAGGGGTTTATGTTCAGGCTGGTGAGCTTGTCTATAATACCAGAATGGGGAGTGGTGTTGAAGGCCTTTGTGAGGTCTAGGTAGGCTGTGTGTACCACCTTTCCCTTGTCTATAGCCTTGATAACTGTCTCAAAGAAGTCCACCAGGTTTAGGAGGCATGGTCTGCCCTTAACAAAGCTGAACTGGGTAAGGTCCAGTGTTTGGAGGTTAACAATGTCTCTGTTAATATGTTCCGTGATAATGCACTCCATAGCCTTGCAGACCAAGCTAGTCAGGCTTATAGGGCGATAGTTCCCAGGGTCTGTTGTGGCTCCCCCTTTGTGGAGTGGAATAACCGTTGCTGTGCACCACTCTATGGGTATGTAGCCTGTGGAGAGGCTGAGTTTGAACAGTGTGTTTAGGTGAGGGGTTAGTTAATCTTTGAGCTCATGTAGGACACAGCCTGGGACATCGTCCAGTCCCATTGATGCTGTGTTTTTGGCTTTGGAGAGGGCTGTTTTAACCTGAGTGTCTGTAATTTCAGGGATTCTACATTCTTCAGGTATGGTTATGGGCCCTTTTGGGAGTGAGAGGGGGGTGAAGTTTGCGCTGAACCTGTCTGCCAGGATGTTGGCGATATCAGTCGGTTCAGTGTATTTTGTGCCATTCTGCACTAATTCTGAGCAGATCTGAGCATTGCCACTTAGATTCTTGACAGAGCTAAAGAATGCCTTGTGGTTATCTTTGGAGTCCTTGGCAATTTTTCTTTCGAAGCTCGCCTTGGATGATTTTATGAGGGATCATAGTTTCTTGCTAATACTGATCAGGGATGTCTTCCCTTCTTGGGATTTTATTCTTTTCTGTACTAGTTTCCTCTTTCTATTGTATATCTTGTTTATGGCAGGAGTCCACCAGACTGGTTTCCTTTTCTTGGAGGAGTGAGTCTTGGTTTTGCTTGGGATGGCACAATCCATGCATTATTGTAGGTGCCCGTAGAATGCATTAGTAAAGGATTTTGCAGCTTGGACAGCATTATCCTTCAGCATGGGGGCTTTGAAACTTTCTACCTAGGTCTTAAGTAATGTGAAGTTTACTTTTGAAAAGTTTTTCACAGTGGTTTCCTTATCTGGGGGTGGGGGCAGAATGTGGATATCCAAAGTGGTTTGATTTTGGTCAGATCTAACCAGCGAGAGGTTGACCTCTGGTGTGGAACACCGGTCACCCATGTTGGTGATGACCAGGTCCAATATGTTGTCACCTCTGGTGGGAGTGTTGATCAGTTGAACCAGGGCGTTTGCGTTTATAAATTCTAGGAAATGTTGGGCAAGGTAGTTAGTACTTGAGTGGTTCTCCCAGTTAATGTTTGGGTAATTGAAATCACCCAATATTAGGGTGTTTGGTAGGACCTTTATGTTTCCTAGTGTTTCCAGAAACACAGAATGGGGGTCCTGGGACATGGTGGGTGATCTGTAGCAAGCTACAATTTGATTTGCAGTTTTTCCCATTGTTAGTTGCACGTAGATGATCTTTGAAGCATCGTGCTGTGCCACTAACCTGCGGGTGTGGGTATCCTTGATGAATATGGATATGCCCCCAGCTTTTGTATTTCGGTTCGGGTTCTGTGGCCAAAATGTGTGGTATGAGTTGTACCCTGGTAGTCCTGGGGTGCTCTCTGGAGCCTTAAACCAGGTTGCTGTTACTGCACATATATTGATTTTCTCCATATTGAGGAGTGCCTCGAGTGTGTGCATTTTGAGGTTTAGACTTCTGGCATTGAGTAGCATTATCCTAATTTTTTGTTACTTGTGCTATTTACGGCAGTTGGCCAGTATTCGAAAGCCAAGAGGTGACAGGTGCAAGCTGTTTCTAGCTAAGCAGTGTGGCTTTTCGAGCATGTCACCCCAGGCGGAGAGACACTGGATCTCTTTTGAATGACACCAGAAACTTAGCCAATTGTTGAAATCAAGAATTTTTTCTTTATACCGTGGTATCATTCTTGGTGAGGGCAGGATGCTACTCAGGGTCAGGGTCATACCAGCTTGGGCTACGTGATCAGAGAGCTCTTCCATGTCTCTTTTCATGTAGTCCAGGGAGGTACGGCTCAGGTCATTCACACCAACATGGGCAATGACGGAGTCATATTTGTACTTGTTCTGGAGTGACCCGAGTGCTTGTGTTATGTGGTGGATCCTGGCACCCGACAGGCTGCTAACAGTAACCTTCTTCTTATTCAGCCTAGTGAGTGGGATGTCAGTGTGCCTGACTATAGAGTCACCTATTACTAGTATGTTGAGTATGTTATTTTGCCTTAAGGGCTGTGATTGCATAGCACAGGGGTTTTGTGAAGTATGTGTTTCATGGTTTGTGTTGGGGGATGGAGGTTGCTTGGATGTTTGCTTTGGAGGTCTCTGTTGCTTTTGAAGATTTTTATTTAGAGCCTCCAAGTATGTTTTCATGTATTTTTGTGTGTTTTTTGCTGGTGCTGGTTTAATGGGTCTATGTGAGACTGATGGTGTGATGCAAGTATTTCCCTTCTCCTCTTGACTGCCTGATCCAGTCTTGGGTTGAGAGAGCTTAGCCTCCAGTTTGACTGTATAATTGCATCTCTCGCATTTATTAGTGTTTGCTGGTAGGAGGAGAGGGTTGTCTGTGTACATGAGGCAGTTGTAACATTATCTCAAAATGCCCAGATTCACCAGTTGGACTGGAGAGTACACCTGAAACTGCCCTTTGGATATGCCTGGATAGGTACTGTGAACTGTTTTACTGAATGGCTGGTAAGGTCGAATAGAGAGCCTTGTCCTTCTCTACAGTACAGGTGGGTCTAGTGCTAGGGTTTATAAGTGCTTGCTGTGAGTTTTCAGCAAGTGCCGGTCTGAGAAATGAATGGCTTGAGTGCTTAAGATGAAAGTTTGTCTAGTTCCAAGGGAAAAATTGAAGAGGAGACTTTGTGGAGCCAGGAATAATTTTACCCTAGCTAACCAGCGCTGCCCAGCGTGCAAAACTGGGCAAATACAGTATTTATAACAGGGAAATGAAAGAGATAGAAATTAGCCCAAAATGGCCAATAAACTACTAATTTCCAGGCTGAAACCACTCCTCCAGAGAGCTGCTCAAAGCTCCCCTCTCTCACAGGTGAACAGAAAAACTTCCTTCTATCCAAGTAAGGTATGGGCAAATGCAGAGATTTGTAACACACTCCTAAATTCAGCACTAACCTGAAAATTGGACTATACTAGCTTAGAAAGGCGGGAGACAAGTATATATAAATATATTTTTGTTTGTTTTTTTTTCAGAGAATAAAGCACATACAATCAAAAAAACACTTTAAATGCACAGAAAAGGATACGTATTGTTACATATCGCAGATCAGAGTTGTAGACAATGCCCCTAGTAATAAAGTAGGAAGAAACACAAATACAGTAAAAGCAGATGAATGTTGTTGTTGTATCTTTCGGCTTTTTCCCGGTTAGGGGTCACCACAGCGGAACACCGGCCCGCTAATGATTGGCAGTAGATTTTTACGTACCGACTTGCCAGGTCTGATGCACAACCTTTAACGAAGGTACGCCCATTCACGCATGTCTCCATGCAGAAGACGCTTTAGCTGAAAATCGAACAGGACAACATCTTACTGTGAGGTGACAACGCTACCGCAGCACCACCACCGCAGCAGATGAATAAAGTGCAATTTTTTTTATATATATAAAACAATAGAAAAAGAACAAACCGATTTAAACAAGTTACCCAGTTAACCAGAAAAAAAAAGCTCAAAACTGAGCCCTGTTCCAGCAGTCTTCAATCAGACAAGTTCTAACTGCACACTCCTGCTACTAGGTAGCAGGGGAAACTTCTCCAAAAAAAGATGGTCTGGATCAGTGCTCAAGTTATAGAAACAAAGCTAGATTCAGCAGGCCTGAATCTGGTTATGCTACAGCAACAAGGCACACCAATTTCAGAAAGAAACAGTTCAAATAAGCAGGCACAGTAAGCCTGTGACCTGAAATTCCCAATTTAGAAGGGCAGAATCCAGCCTCTCCTCCCACAAGAGTGCAGACCACAAACCCTCTTAATGTAGAATAACTGGACTGAAGCCCAAGTGCTTAAGCCCGAACTAATACACTTTTAGAATAGCAGACACTGGGCCTTCAATCAGCAATTCCCAGCTTAGAAGAATGTAAGCTACCTGCCCTGCCAGTGCAGACCACAAATCTTCTTAGTATAAAACAACCTGTATGAAGCCCAAGTGCTTAAACCAGAATACTTAGAATAACAGTTTACAACTTAATCAGGCTACTACCAAGCAGTAATAAATGCAGCAGAATAAATAAAATTGAGTACTTTTAAGAAAAGCAAAATAAAGTAGGAGGAAACACTGAGGCAAAGATGCTCAAATATCGATTTCACTTGACTAATGACAGTATGCATGCGTAATTTTTAGGCCCTTATATGGATTTTCACACTTAACAGTACAGACAAGCAACGTGATATTCTGTAAACACACATACACACATGGAATACCTCAAGGAAAAAGACAAGACATTAAGATCAAGGAAATGTTAGTTCTTGACCTATCCTGTTTATGATGGTACCTACAATGCTTTGCATTCCCCTCCTTCTGTAGCATATATAGTGCAAAAATGTTCTAAATGGTAAAATCTTGGGACCCATTATAGTGAGTCACAAAATACGGAGATTAAATGGCCAAAAAGCAGGCTTACATGTACTAAATCTGAGATAGCCATTTCTAAAAATATTCCCCTTTCTCCAAGGTAAGGCAATATCAGAATTTGTATATATAAGTTCAGGAGATGTGGATAAAGAAGTTTAAAGAAGTAGAGAAGTGTCTGAGATTCACTCTTCTCCTGGGTTTTCAGTCTTTTTTTTTTCTGTTGGCACTCAGCATTACAAGTGCTGACGTTTAAGCAGGAGCCATTCTAATCCACATATGCAACAGTCTCATACACTGGTTCCAAAGTACAAGTATAGACCTCACGTTTGACATTCCTTTTCAAGTTTTCCTTCCACTCCCCTTCTGAAAATTCAGACCCCTTCTAAGTACCCCATTCCATATCAACTGTTCCACCGACCAATAATACTGCTGATAATTTAGCATCCTATGCAGAACCCCAGAGCTAGTGACCTTTTCTATACTATTCCTCAGCCTTTCCTCCATCAGTGCTATTTCATTTTCATAAATATTCCTCATCACTACTTCTACTGATAACTAACCTTTACCCTTAACAACCACTTCTAATTGCTCAGATTTCAACCCCTCTCTACCTACCCATTTGATATGTCTTTTAGACCTTAACCACTCCATAAAAGTAAATCATCTTGGTTGTCCTTCTCTTGCCTTATAACACCCCCTAAGGTTTCCACTAGTTCCATTCCATACATTTGCTTGCCAAGTGTAGGGGTGTGATTTAATGTCTACAGTACAGAGGGCTGAACTGTGGATATGTCAATGGTATGGATTGTCTATTCAGGTAAGTGGGGTGGGGGGGTTTGAGAGTGTGTGCGTGTATGTATTGGAGTTAGGGTTAGGGTTAGGGATGAGTGAAGGATGGGTGTTGTATGCCTGTGTGCGAGTTTGTGTATTTTAGGGTAAGTTTAGGTTCGGGGAAATGATGTAGTGTTGTTTCTGTGTGTTTGTGAATGTCTGTATGTCTGAGTCTGTCTTGTGTAGTGACAGTATTACAGTGAAGTTTTAATGATGCTAAAGTGTAGGGTTAGGGTTAGCACCCAGTACTAAGGTGGTGTAGGAGGATGCGATTTTGGGGAACTGCATAGGGCCAGATGACCAAGATACTGTTTGGACAACACATTTCTATTTTTGGGATATATTTTTCATCTTGACATACAGACAGATGTCTGAACAAATGCCCAACCTGATTCAGAATCACAGTCACTCTACCCACCAATGTGCCAGCCTTATTATTCCATCTACTGAGTAATTTAGATATCTGGTGCAGGATATCTTCAGAATGACATGTTACTATTTTATTAGTAGGCTACCAAACCATTAGATCTAAATATCTGAAACTACTTTTTGTATTAAACCTATCTGTTCCAAAGTACAATTCTACCTTGCCCACTCTCAGCTGGGCAGGACCCCCCCCCCCGCAACACATTAGTAATACATCCTGACCCTGCTTCCAACCCTAACCATGCACCACTACACAAGACAGCTAGGACACACGCCACAAGCATGTACACACACAAGACTAAACTCGTCCCCTTACCTAACCCTTACTTTGACCCCAACCTGCAAACGGTAGCATATGCACTAAATCTAACCCCTTACCTAATCCTTGCTCTAACTCTGAACAACAAACACTTGCAGATACACCAACCTATCTCATTACCTAAACATTCCTATAACCCTAAAACAAGAATACACACTTGCAAATACATTTAACCTATCCCTTACCTTCCTCTTCTGTAACCCTAAACTGCAAACACTTGCGCGCACACACACACACACACACACACACACACACACACACACACACACACACACACACACACACACACACACACACACATCCATACTTTCTGACATTTCACAGCCACTTGCTTTTGCCAGCAAAACATACAGTCACCCAAAATGGCAGTCACCCAATCTGCAATTGCACAAACTGCCCTGTACTACACTTTGTCAACCAAAGAAGTGTTTGACCAAAAGTAGTGAAAAGGGTTTACTCCTGTGGATGAAGAAGTCATAAGCACTACTTGGGCATTAGAAGCATAGCTGTACTTCAATCTAGGACTGTCTAAAGTTGATTTAGCTGTTAAAAAAGTTTGGTAAGTGAATACAGGTACTGTTCCTGATACCTATCAAACAGGGATATTACAGAGGGTGGGCAGAACTGAGAAAAGACACTTGGCAGTAATAGATTCTGTCATCTTTTCTTTTCCTTTAGTAAGAGCCATTAATGAAGAAATAAAAATATGGGCCTTAAACTGGTGGAAAAAGATGCTTGGCTATGCAAATGACTTTGTTATGCTGTTTGGTTTTGCAAAGGAAGGAATGTGTACACTGATGGTAGTGCTGGCAAAGTTCTGAAATGCATAAGGTCTGGAAATAAACACGAGAAGACAGTAAGGACGTAAATGGTAAAATTAGGAATTAAGGAAATTGCACATGTGTGAGAGGGATGCACAGGAGATAAGTCTTTAAATACATTATTATTCAAATAAGTGATAAACTAGGTATCTGTGAGCAGAATCAAGTGGTTTTGTATAAAAGAGAACAGAGGTGAAGTTGGAAAGAGAAAATGTTAAACCTGTTTATTCTTTATTAAGTGGTAGCTCTGAATGCAAGAGTTCAAAAACAGTGCAGCTTCTGTTTTTGAACATAACATATATGCTCCATTAGAGGGACTTATAAAATGGGACTCTGTATGGTGGAACACCCAGAACTGAACAGAAAAATAAATGACGCTATTTCTAGGATAACAAGAACATGAGAAGCTAATATGGATGGAACTGAAGGTATCATGCCTCATGCTTTGTTGGATGAACTGTTGCAAAGGAAACATCCTATACGTATGGCTGCAGCTATAGCTACATGGTTTCTTTCAAGAACTGTGTACATTTAGAGAAAGAATTGATCACTGATCAATGACAGATAGTACCATAATATATTTAAAGTTGTGGAGTAATGCGTATGTCCAGACTGGTGGTAACCTATCTAAAAGAGACAGATGGAAGCATAAAACTATGGCCGCAACAGGAAAACTAATGGCAGGTGAGTAATGGCTAACTGTTGTTGGATTTAATAGAAAGATACTGCTTATAGAAATAATACTTTTTTCTGTTTCTCCAGTATAAGGATGATACAGACATATAAACATTTCAATCACGAGCAATAATGCTCTTCTAGCCTGGCAATATACCAGAACCGTTGTTCCCATAAAAAGTGCCCAGGTTGTTCTTAAACATATATAAACTTGTGCTTGCTTTAATGTAATTTGGTAGTCTGTTCCATGTATAAGCTGCTCTCTCAGAGAACCAATTTGCACACTTCTCATTCCTGTAGAGACTTCTACATAGGTTGTCTGATGATTTTTTAGTACTTTGTGATGACCCCAAACATTCCCAGAGGTAGTTGTCCTTAAATGCCCTATACCTGAATAGGTCTCCACTTAGATAGCTATATGAGACACTATACAAGTTCATATATTTTAGTCTTTCATAATAACTTAAATTTTCACATCCATGGATGCCCTTGATATATTTCCTCTGTACTCTTTCCAGTTTACTCGTGATTGTTTTTTATGAGGTTTCCATCAAGTCTGGGTCTAATGTAGTTAACAAACACTGACTTCATCATTTCTGATTTCCTAGACTTTATAATTTTTTTATACATCGAATAGTTCTAAAACTATCAGTAATCAATTAGATGATATGATTAGAAAAACTCAAAGCTGGATCTACCCATATACCCAGGTCCTTAAATGAATCTACAGTTTCAATCACTGTGAGCTTTACTAAATATTCACTTTTCAATTTCTCTCCCAAATCTCATGTGCTTAGCTTTTTGATGTATTTACTAGCATATAATTCTCCTGTGCCCAAATGGTCAGTGTAGTCAAGTTCTTTTGCAGGCATGCCCTATCTGTAATACATGTAACCCATTTTCAAGTCATCTGCAGAAAGACTGTAGAACACCTCAGATCATCATTCTCTTTCGGCTTTTCCCGTTAGGGGTCGCCACAGCGGATCATCTCTTTCCATTTCTTCCTATCCTCTGCATCTTGCTCTGTCACACCAACCGCCTGCATGTCCTCTCTCACCACGTCCATAAACCTTATCTTAGGCCTTCCTCTATTCCTCTTACCTGGCAGCTCCATCCTTAGCATCTTTTTCCCAATATACCCATCATCCCTCCTCAGCACATGTCCAAACCAACGCAATCTCGTCTCTCTTGCTTTGTCTCCAAACTGTCCAACATGAGCTGACCCTCTAATATACCGATTCCTAATCCTATCCATCCTAGTCACACCGATTGCAAATCTTAACATCTTTAACTCTGCCACATCCAGCTCTGACTCCTGCCTTTTGTCAATGCCACTGTCTCCAACCCATATAACATAGCTGGTCTCACTACACTCTTGTAGACCTTCCCTTTCACTCTTACGGATACCCGTCTGTCACAAATCACTCCTGACACTCTTCTCCACCCATTCCACCCTGCCTGTACTCTCTTCTTCACCTCTCTTCCACATTCACCATTACTCTGAACTGTTGATCCCAAGTACTTAAACTCGTCCACCTTTACCAACTCTACTCCCTGCATCCTCACCATTCCTCTACCCTCCCTCTCATTTACACACATATATTCTGTCTTAGCCCTGCTGACCCTCATTCCTCTGCTCTCTAGAGCATATCTCCACCTCTCCAGAGTCTCCTCAACCTGATTCCTACTCTCACTACAGATCACAATGTCATCTGCAAACATCATAGTCCATGGGGCCTCCTGTCTGATCTCATCTGTCAACCTGTCCATCACCACTGCAAATAAGAAAGGACTCAGAGCTGATCCTTGATGTAATCCCACCTCCACCTTAAACGGATCTGTCACTCCCACTGCAGTCCTCACCACTGTCACACTACCCTCGTACATATCCTGTACCACTCTTACGTACTTCTCTGCCACTCCCGACTTCCTCATACAATACCACAACTCTTCTCTGGGCACCCTGTCATATGCTTTCTCCAAGTCTACAAAGACGCAATGCAACTCCTTCTGACCTTCTCTGTATTTCTCCATCAACACTCTCAGAGCAAACATTGCATCTGTAGTGCTCTTTCCTGGCATGAAACCATACTGCTGATCACTAATCATCACCTCCCTTCTTAACCTTGCTTCCACTACTTTTTCCCATAACTTCAAGCTGTGACTAATCAGTTTTATCCCTCTGTAGTTACTGCAGCTCTGCACATCACCCTTATTCTTAAAGATAGGTACCAAAACACTTTTTCTCCACTCCTCAGGCATCCTCTGACTTTCCAAAATTTCATTAAACAATCTAGTTAGAAATTCCACTGCCATTTCTCCTAAGCACCTCCATGCTTCCATTGGTATGTCATCTGGGCCAACAGCCTTTCCATTCTTCATCCTCTTCATAGCTGCCCTTACTTCCTCCTTGCTAATCTGTTTCACTTCCTGATTCACTATCCCACATCATCCAACCTTCTCTCTCTCTCATTCTCTTCATTCATCAGCCTCTCAAAATACTCTTTCCATCTACTCAACACACTCTCCTCTCTTGTGAGTACCTTTCCCTCACTATCCTTTATCACCCTTACATGCTGCACATCTTTCCCAGCTCTGTCCCTCTGTCTAGCTAATCGGTACAGGTCCTTTTCTCCCTCTTTAGTGTCCAATCTCTCATACAACTCTCCATATGCCCTATCCTTAGCTTTTTCCACCTCTCTCTTTGCCATGCCTCATCTCCTTATACTCATGTCTACTTTCTTCATCTCTTTGACAATCCCACTTCTTCTTCGCCAGCCTCTTCCTCTGTATACTCTCCTGTACTTCCTCATTCCACCACCAGGTCTCCTTGTCCTCCTTCCTCTGTCCAGATGTCACACCAAGCACCTTTCTAGCAGTCACCCTTACTAGTTCTGCTGTAGTTACCCAGCTATTCGGTAACTCTCCACTGCCTCCCAGTGCCTGTCTTAACTCTTCCCTAAACTCCACTTCACAATCACCCTTTTTTAACTTCCACCATTTAATCCTTGGCACAGCTTTCACATTCCTCCTCCTCTTCTTGATCACCAACGTCATTCTACATACCACTAATCTATGCTGCTTAACTACACTTTCACCTGCCACCACTTTACAGTCTCCAATCTCCTTAAGACTGGCCCTCCTACATAGTATATAATCAACTTGTGAGCATCTTCCTCCACTCTTGTACGTCACCCTATGCTCCACCCTCTTCTTAAAATACGTATTCACCACAGCCATGTCCATCCTTTTCGCAAAATCCACAATCATCTGACCTTCTGCATTCCTCTCCTTAACACCATACCTACCCATCACTTCCTCATCCCTCTGTTCACTTCACCAACATGCCCATTAAAGTCCGCTCCAATCACTAGTCTCTCACCCTTGGGTACACTCACCACAACTTCATCCAACTCACTCCAAAATTTCTCTTTCTCTTCCATCGCACACCCAACTTGAGGAGCATATGCACTAACAACATTCATCATTACACCATCAATTTCGAGCTTCATAAACATCACTCGGTCAGACACTCTCTTCACGTCTAAAACACTCTTGGCATATTGTTCCTTTAGTATAACCCCTACCCCATTTCTCCTGCCATCCACACCATGATAAAACAATTTGAACCCGTTTCCTAAACACCTGGCCTTACTTCCCTTCCATCTGGTCTCTTGCACACACAATATATCAACCTTCCTTCTCTCCATCATATCAGCTAGCTCTCTTCCTATACCAGTCATACTGCCAACATTCAAAGTTCCTACCCTCACTGCTACACTCCTAACCTTCCTCCTATCTTCCTGCCTTTGGGCACGCCTTCGCCCTCCTCTTCTCCTTTGGCCAACAGTAGCCCAATTTCCGCCAGCACCCTGTTGGCTAACAGTACTGGTGGCGGTCGTTGTTAACCCGGGCCTCAACCGAACCGGTATGCAATTATGAAAAGTTCTCCGCATCAGTAATTTTTGGCAGAAGTTTTATGCCGGATGCCCTTCCTGACGCAACCCTCCCCATTTATCCGGGCTTGGGACCGGCACAAAGAAATGCACTGGCTTGTGCATCCCCAGTGGCTGGGTTACTGTAGAACACCTCAGATGAAAAAGATAAATCTGAAAGATAGAATCTTAGCAAGTATGAACCTAGGATAAAGTGCTGTGGGACACTCTGACCATAATCTTGAATTTCAAATGTCCAGTTAATGTATGATACTTGCCATATCATATTTGTAAGTCATGCAGCTATCCATCTTATCAAGAATACACCTGTACCTGGTTGTTCTAATATACTGAGTAGTGTTTTGTATGCGATTCCATCAAATGCTGAAGTTGAATCTATATAAAGTACATCACAGCACATTTTTTTCATTCATAGCTGCTATTATACTGTTATAGAACATTATGTTACAAGTGATAATAGATCTACTTTCAACATATGCAGACTGATATATGGTTTATGTGTGATAAGTACATGGTGAAGAACTGTAACACCACAGAAAGATGGAAATAGACAAGAAAGCTTTGTCAGGCCAACAGATTTTTTTAATATATAATTTTTTATTGATTTTTTTCAATAATAATAACATAACTTCACTTTTACATATGTTGTATAAACATTAATATTAACAGAGAAATATCAATTAATAAAGCAGTTTTTTTGAAATATGGTTTGATGAAGAAAAAGCAATATACATATTTACACAAAATCAATGCTTTAGTATTACCTTCAGCTTGTCTATATTCTCCAGTTTTACATTTTATATCTTCCATTAAATGTCCTGTTGATCTTACAGCTTTCCAGTTTTATTACAATTATGGTAGAATTGAGCCACAAGATTCCAGCTGTTTGACTTTACCTCCATTGCATTAATTTTATAATGATGCTGTATTCATCTCATCAGTTTTAGATATTCACTGTGTAAACTTACCATTCTAATAGTGCATAATGTACTCCATCCCCTGACAAATATTGTTTTTGGAACAAACACTAACATTAATCTCATAGTAAGTTCTTCTCTTTCCCAGCCTAGTTCCTCCATTTCTATTCCCAGCTGTAGGGCTCCCCATGTCCATCTTATGGGAAGCTACAAGGATTAGGAATGGGATGAATAGAACATGCCAAAGAATGTTAAAGAGGAAGGATAAAGTATTAGCTGGAAACCCAGAAAGTGACAGAAAGAATTAGATATCTGCATGACATTGTAGGCATAGCAATGTTAAGTAAAAGAAACACAGAAAAGTAAAAAATAAAAATAAAAATGGTCGTGCCTAATTATATTATGTGGAGAAAATGCTGTCCAAGTATGAGGGTCACTAGGTGGTTCAAAGGAAAACCAGAAGTAACCTATATCAGGACAGGGGGAGGGGGCTAGCAATACAATGAAAGGTGAATCAGCAAGGTAGTGTAGCAAGGCAAGAGGTTACCCGGGTACTATAAGAATAAAGCAAATTCTGAAGGTCACATCTGTAAATTGATTAAAGGGGGAAATATGCTGCACAAGCATTAATAACATGGAGTAACAACGTGGTACATTATAGCAGGAAACAGGCAATAGTGATAATTATAAATGAGCCTCACATGACTGAAATGTAGGATGATGGTTTGTGTTCTAGAAGTGCAGCATTTTAAATTGCAAATGTCTGCTAATCGAATCCTGTCACAGAAAATCAGGGCATGTTGTACTGCTTAATGTGCTAAATATGAGCTACAAAAAGAAGTAATGACTTAAAAAAATAAAGTGAATGTATGTGTAAATATGTCAGTGTCAGTAACAAATCCATTAGAAATGCCAGTAGACTGCTCCTTATTCAAGGCAAAAAATGCTGCTCTCTGCATCTCTCCTTATTTATTTTTGGATAAGCCTTAATTGTTTTTGCCAAAGTACTTTTGACTTGGCTGATTCAGCATAGTCATTATAATAGATTTGTTCTATTTTATCTCAGGCCATCTTGTTGAAGGAGTGTTAAGTGCTGAGTTAACTCCATACAAAATGGTGCATCCCAGATATTTCCGGAGGGGGCTGAGCCTCTCACCCTTAGGGTTGCTTTGATTTCACACAGCTTTTCTTAAAAATGGCAAGTCCAAGGTTGTAACACTTCTGGGAAGAGGAGATCATTTGATGAAATTGCCTTTCAGTTTGCTTGCTCTGATAAACACACCATATCTCATCGTAACATAGACCTAGAAAATAGAAGCGCAGAGGCAGAAAACAGCAAAGTAAAAAAATGTCAGTGTAAGCTTATGCAAGCAGTACCACAAAAACATATTCCTTCTCTAACAGAATATACTAATGACATTTTCTAAGATAATGTATTGAAAATCAAGAACAAAGGCTAATGATAAACTGTCAGCTATAAAACTTGTCAGTAGCAGATAATGCAGACAATAAAATGAGCCTTATGGACATCAACAAAGTTGAAAGAGGTTGCATCTTTCAGCGTTGTTGTGCAACATAAGCATGACAAGAGTACCTGCTAAGGTGCCTTCCTTCACATTGGAAGTTAAATCCAAAACCTATCTGTCTTCAGTTTAAAATGGATATTGGCTCAGTGAGATCTTACCTATTCAATAAAATTAAGCAAATAGGAGAATGTTGATATGTTTATCATATTCATCACTGCTGTAGTAGCTTCAGCTATATGGGTTATAGCCTACCAAGGATATAACAGCCAGCCAGCTTCCAAAGCTCCAGGACACCTTCCATGCACACAAACTGTGTGGCAGCTCAAGCTGAGCTGATGAAAAGACAAGTTTAGAAGTGAAGCCCTTCAGAGCTTTAGTGCTGCAGAAGAGGATGCTCCTTTGCAGCTTTCGAAGATTGACAGTTGGCTTATACTTTGCTTTGCTAGGAAGATTAAGTTCCCTTTAGGGTAAAAACTTCCATTTTCTTTATTTTGTTGATGATTTATTACCTCCCTCTTCCGGAACGTGACTTTAAAAATAGAAGTGTTATGTTTTAATAGACTGTCTCAGGACTGTAACACATTTTTAAATGGAGCACTTGCTTTGTCTGCCATTTTTTTAAAGTGGTGGAAAGTAGCTGAAAACAGGTTTCTGTGGGAAATTGTGTTTATTTTTCTTTTGTGGGGATGGCATAGTGTTTTAAAGTGTTTTTTATTGTGTTTATTCTGACAAAAAGTAACTTTTGTGGACTGGTAGGTGTTTACTGGCATTTGCTGCTTGTCTTCCCAGGAAAGAGGCATCGTTTTTGGCTTGACCATGGAACAGAGTACTGGTCCCATGGGCAGTCTTTCTTGCAGCTACAAAAAGAAAAAAGAAAACAGCCCTTGCCACCACAGCAGGCTAGTAATTTTTCTTAGTTGCAGGTGGGTGACTCTGCTGTGGCCATTCATTGCATCTCAGACCACTCATCTTATATTGTGAATCCCTCTGGTGTAGGCCCTACAGCCACTATGCACTGGGGATTAGCCATGTTCTCTGTGGCTGCTGGGTTCCTCCAGTGGACAAGGGAGAGCCACTCTTGTCATTCCTGATAGATGGAACACAGAAGATGTCCTTGTTTTGTCAGAATGGTGTGCTCATCCTTGTGGAAGCTGCTGCTGCCATTTGTAAAATGGTTGGCTCTATGTTTTCTGTCAAAAAGAAACAAAACCAAGCATGTATCTACTCCTCTTCAAATTTCTTTGAATAGGAGTAGTTTACTTGATCTAGCTTGGGGTTTAATACTTGCTACTGATCCTTCTTATAAACTAGTTTCTGGCAAAAGAAAGAGGGATTAATGTTTTCTTGAAAATATTCTAGATTCTGAATATGAAAAGGAAGATGCAGAAACAGATACAGGATTTTTTTCCTCAGATTTCTGATTCAGACTCAGAGGAGAGCTCAGATGTTCATCGTGCATACAGCTGCAGTCATAACAGATGGGCTATCCTGCCGTCAGGCGGGTCCTCGGTCGGCCGAATTCCAAAGTCTAGGTCCGGCGTCGGTTGTCGTAGCTTCTTCCCTGACGTCAGTCCGTCAGGGGTATAAAAGAGGCAGCCAGCACCATTTTCCCCAGTCTTTCTTGCCGCGCGGTGCCCGAAGCAGAAGCAGTTCGCAAGTGCCGGTCGGCCAGCTCCTGAGATTTACGAAAGTATTTCAGCTGAAGTCTTCTTGAAACTAAGTACCCCGTTGGGGAAACTTTTCTTGCCTCAGACCGATGTCAGACAAAGTTAATAATTGCATTTCATGTGGGAAGCAAATACCGCATAAGGATTTCCACTATTTCTGTATACCTTGCTTAGGCCCAGACCACGACGGCTCGGCCTGCCGTTTTTGTGCTAGATTCAATAAGCGCACTATTAAGCATTGGGTGGAGTTTGCCCTTCACTTTTTTGGCAAAAAATTTAATTATATTATGTCGTCGGATACTCCGACTCCAGTTTTGAGCAAAAAACGCAAAGATAAGGACTGACATACGAGGTCCGCACCACCTACTGAAACCACGCTAAGGCCGACTACCAGTTCTCCGGTACTCAGCGAGGCACCTACGCAGCCCCTGAGTACCGATGACAATGCATTACCGGTGTCTTCAGTACCTGAGGTCGCAGGCTCCTCAGCCCCCATTTCTACTACAGATCCGGATGCCACTCCTGGCGGGGAAACTCAGAATTTGGACAGGCCTAAACAAGGGGTCTTCAGGCCTTCCTCCTTCTCTATTAAAGCCTTCACTAAATCTAAAGCAGCCATGAAAACCAAAAAACAGGTTCCTCAGACCCCCTCTCGAGGCACTATGCCTAAAAAACAGATGCTTAAAATGGCTGAGGATTTGATTACTCTTATCAGGGGTTCTCATCCCCCCTCTAACAAAAGGCCCAGATTAGAGGAAGACTACCCTTCCTCAGATCAAGCTTCTATTACCTCAGAACTATCTGAGGACCATAATTATGCCTATTCTCCATTCGAAGACTCTGATGCAGAGGAGTCTATTCACTCGGTCTCCCCCCCTGAGGACTTCTATTTTGGGGAAACCCTGCATACATTGAGGGAACTCTTTCACTGGGAAGGCCAAGATTATTCAGATTCCAAGAAAAGGCTCAGGGAATTTCTTCTGCTCCCCCAGCATAGGCCTCTGGCTATCCCTCCTGTTTTAGATATATTGGATGATGTGTACACAGAATCCAGCCTTAATCCTGATTCTTTGCCACCAGCTCCTGTTAAACCAGACAGGTATTACCGGGTTCCTGATTCTCACCAGTTCCTATATAAAAGCCATACTGCTGACCCAGAAACAATTTCATAGGGTCCCAAGGGAATTAAGGCCTCTACTGCTAAAAATCCATTACCTTTGGAGAGAGATTCCAGAGCTTTAGACAGGTGGGGGAAAAAGGTGTACACCTCGGCCACTTTAACCATGAGGGCATTAAACTGTCAGTTCCATATGTTAAAGTATCAACAGTTTTTGATATCTCAGCTGAAAAGCAAGATGACACAACCAGAACAACCAGATTTAAAAGAGTTGCAGGATTTATTGCATGGTGCAGAGCAAGTGGGTAAACATACCTTGCAGTGTGGTTTTGATGCTTTAGAGGTCTCATGTAGAGCTGCTGTTACGGGGTCTGTTATATGTAGGCATGCTTGGCTCAAAGAGCAAACCTTACCAGATCATGTCAAAGCTAAATTATTAGATGCTCCTCTTCAAAAAGATGTATTGTTTGGTGTTAAAGCTGAGGAGGTGCTAAAGAAACTGGAGGAAAAAGCGAAATCAATGCAAACAGTGAAATATTTCCTGCAGGTACAGCCTCCACGTTTCAGCAGAACCTGGCCTTCAAAAAATTGGTCCTTTCCAGCCACGGACAGACCTCAAAGGGGCAGATACAGGCACCCAAGGGGCAGAGGGCAACCTCAAGGATCCTTCAGAGACAGACAGTGGCAAGCACCAACCCCAAGAGGTGGAGAAGATAGACCAGTCTTTTAGAAAACAGATTCAATGACTTCCCCCTACTCCTGCCAAGCAAAGCTTTAATGGCAGCACCTTTGGGCGGAAAATTGACATTATTCTCAAAAAATGGGCATATTGTAACAAAAGACAAATGGATTCTGGACATTATAGACAGAGGCTACAGGTTCCACTTTCACACCCTTCCAAAAATGAGAGGCATGCCAAACCTGCCACAAAATCAATGGGCAGAGGCACAAAAACAAGTTTCAGCTATCATAGACATGAAAGCAATTCAAGAGGTACCTGCAAAAGAACAAGGTCAAGGGTTTTATTCCAGACTATTCCTGGTACCGAGGAAAGATAAAGATTGGAGACCTATCTTAGACCTATCCATCCTAAACACATATCTACAGGTGCCAAAATTCAAGATGCTCACATTACAGCAGCTTCTTCCCATGCTGGGCAAGGAGTCTTGGCTGGTAACATTGGACCTCAAGGAGGCATACCTGCATGTCCCTATCAGACAAGATTGCAGAAGATACCTCAGATTTCTTGCAGGTTCAACCCATTACTAATTCTCTGCATTGCCCTTTGGCTTATCTACTGCGCCCAGAGTGTTTACGAAATGCCTGGCATCAGTAATCACCTTCTGCAGACTACAAGGGATACAAATCTACCCATATCTGGACGACTGCCTGATCCAAGCGGACAGCAAGGACATACTACTGCAGCACCTGGCATTTGTAATAAAACTGTTGAACTTCCTGGGATACACAGTCAACAAAAAGAAATCAAAACTAATACCCTCAACAAATAATTTTCCTGGGTGCCAGCTTGGATACAACCACCCAGATGGCCTACCTCACGCCAGATAAGCAAGGGTAACTGTCTCAATACTTCAGAAAAATGGCAACTTACACCAGGCTAACTGCAAGGAAAATCCTGCAGGCTCTGGGATTCATGGCATCTTGCATCCTACTAATCCCATGTGCAAAGCTGCATATGAGGAAACTTCAATGGTACCTGAAAAACTTATGGTCTCAACACAGCCACAGCTTGGAAACAATTATCCCACTCATTCCATGCCTTCAAAAGGAATTTTTGTGGTGGACTCAAGCTTGCCAAAGAAACACAGGTCTTCCTTTCTGTGTACCTCAAGCAACTCAAATCATTACAACAGACGCCTCAGACTACGCCTGGGGAGCACACATGACAGATCAGTGCATTCAGGGAAAATGGACCCGAAAAGAGAAGCACCTCCACATCAACCAAAAGGAAATGCTAGCCGTGCAAAAGGCTATTATGACCTTCAAAGACCTACTGCATCCAGGGCAGCTATTGAGAAGGACAGACAACACCACAGTGATGTGGTACATAAACAAACAGGGAGGAATTCATTCATACCTCCTGTGCAGGCAAGCCATGACCCTATGGAACACAGCACTGGAATTGCAATTCAACTGCAGGCTCAATTTCTGCCAGGGAAGGAAAACACACTGGCAGACAACCTAAGCAGGAATATGACAGATCCACACGAATGGAAGTTGCATCCTCAACTTTTCACAAAGATAACTCAGGCATGGGGACAGCCAGACATAGATCTCTTTGCTACCCACAGAAATTGCCAGTTGAAAAAATTTTGTTCAAGGACCTATCATCCACAGGCCTGGAAAGTGGACGCACTTTCCTTCAATTGGGCAACATTGACAGTCTATGCCTTCCCGCCTCTTCCTCTGCTGCCCAAAGTTCTATTAAAAGCCAGAGCAGACAGGCTGAAAATGATTCTCATCGCTCCAGACTGGCCAAGACAACACTGGCATCCGCTCCTGAGGAGTCTGACACACTCCCCACCATGGATCCTACCTCTAGTCCCTCTTCTGTTGTCCCAGCACAACTACAAGACCCTTCACAGCCATCTCAAAACTCTAAATCTAGCTGCATGGAGAATTCCTTGATTTCCCAACAGTTTCTCCTCTCCAAGGAGGTACAGGATGTCATCTTGGAGGCCAGAAGACCTTCTACTAGAAAGGCTTACTCCGCCAAATGGAAACAATTTTATGCCTGGAATCTCGAAAAGGGACAGAATCCTTGGGTAATACATATACCTCAAATTTTACAGTACCTAGCTGAGATGTTAAACAATGGACTTTCCTTCTCCTCCATCAAGATCCATGCTTCAGCCATTTCTGCACAATACAACACAGATCCTCCATTATTCTCTCACCCTCTCTTAAGGCAGTAACTCAGAGGGGCAAAGAATTTAAAACACCCAAGGAAACCACCAGTCCCTGCTTGGGACCTCAACTACGTACTGGAAAAGCTGACCCTTCCTCCCTTCGAGCCAGCTTCTTCAACAGAGTTACAGTACTTGTCATGGAAAACAGCCTTTTTTCTGGCTATCACCTCAGCACGCAGGGTTTCGGAGCTACAGGCCCTCATGGCCGTGCAACCATTCATCATTTTCCAACAGGACAGAGTTTCCTCACGAACCAATTCTACCTTTATGCCAAAGGTAGTATCCAGTGTAGCTTTGAATCAGACTATCTACTTGCCTACCTTTTATCCTAATCCACAAAACAAAGGGGAAAGACTACTACATTCCTTGGACATTCACAGACAACTACGTTACTACTTGGACAGAACAAAGCCATTCAGGAAATCTGAGCAACTCTTTGTGTCCTATGCTGTAGGTGCTCAGGGAAAGGCTATTTCCAAACAGACAATTTCAAAATGGATAGCCCACTGCATACGCTTTTGTTACTCATTTCATGGAAAAACTGTGCCTGCATGCATCAGATCCCACTCCACCAGAGCCACAGCTACCTCTGCAGCCTTCCTCAGGGGGGTCCCTACCAAGGACATTTTGGAAGCAGCCACCTGGAGTTCAGTGCACACTTTCTCCAAGCACTATCACCTCCCACTATACTCAAAATCTAGAGCGGGCTTTGCCACAGCAGTCCTGCAGGGCATTCTAGCTCCTTCTAGTTCCACTTAGTGCCTGCCACCCTTACTTAGCTTTGGGATTCTACCCATCTGTTATGACTACAGCTGTATGCACGATGAACATAGTACAGTTTTGTACCTACCATAAATGTAGATGTTCGAGTGCTCATACAGCTGCAGTCCAGGTTTCCCTCCCTCCAACCCCTCTTAGGACAGGCCTTATGATAAATACTTCTCATATAACCTTTTTGGGGTATTCTTTTATGGTGTATTTGCGTGCAACTATTGTTTTTGATTTATCAACATTGCATATTTGCATAACATTATGTTTGCCTTCCTTCTGGGGGCACCTGACATCTGGGGCAAGAAAAACTGAAGAAAATGGCGTTGGCTGCCTCTTTTATACCCCTGAGGCACTGACGTCAGGGAAGAAGCGATGACAACTGACGCCGGACCTAGACTTTGGAATTCGGCCGACCGAGGACCTACCTGACGGCAGGATAACCCATCTTTTATGACTGCAGCTGTATGAGCACTCGAACATCTACATTTATGGTAGGTACAAAACTGTACTTTTCTGATTCTCCCTGTGGAGGTTTCTCTTTTTCTGAGACTATTGCCAGAATATGCTTGTGTTTTCAGTGTAAGAATACTGAGGTTTTAAACCTCCTTAAACTACTATAAGTTGTTACACAAGGAATTTTCAGAACCTACACCCATTCCTCCTGTTCTTTCTGCTTTAGAGGATGAGTGTGTTAACCACCTGCAATTTTCCTGATCGTCAAATAGCTGTCCCTAAAAAGGTAAATAGGATGTGTAAAGTTCCACAGTTTTTTAAATTGTTAGACACTACTCCCAAACCTGCCCCAGCAGCTATAGTGTAAGTTGATCCCACTGCTCCTAAACACTTAGATAATTCCAATCCTACGCTTTCTGATAAGGATATTAAAATTATTGATAGATATGAGAAAAAGTGTGCACTTCTGAAACTTTGATTTTCAGAATTTTGAATTGTCAGGCTCATATGTTGAAGTCTTTTGTGACAAATTGTGAAAGTATGAGGATTTTTTTAATATGCAGTTTCTTCTTCTGAGGAAAAATTTGTTTTAAATAACTTAGTTGTTTTCTGTTACATAGGTTATTACTTATTGTTTGTGGTGTATGTACTCTTTTGGTACTTCTTCCAGGGCTGTTGTCGCTGGTACTGTTTTGAGGAAGTTTGCACGGCTGCATTCTCAACACCTCCCACATAATGTTAAAAATGAGATTTTAAATTTTCTCTTAGATAGTGATTTAGTGTTTGGCCCCTTTTCTGCAGAGGTGATGAAAAAGTGTGATGAAAGGGCAAATCTGATCCAGGCAATCTCTAAGATTTTTCAGCCCTCCTTTTCAAAATTGTCCAAGGGATTATCAATCTCCTCGTCCAGTTTTGGAAAAACACAGAATAAACTGCCTCAACAAAATTCAGGTAAACAGATTTTTAAGAAGAAATGGCAAGGGGTTTCCAAAAAACAAGTCTTGAACCTCCAAAAACCAAGGACAATCCAACAAGTCTGAATGACTATTTGAGAGACCTTGTGATCCTCTCCCATTGTAACCCTTTTTTCTTCCAGGAAGTCAAGTCTGAATCTCCTTTTTTCTCTTTGGCAGCAGATTGTTTCAGACAAATGAGTTCTGAAAATCATTCATAGGTTCATAGGTAAATACTAGACTAGCTGCCCTTGCAGGCCATTTAAGGCTGGCCAGTTTCCTTATTTTGTGCTCAGAATAACCTATCTCATTTGGTTATAGACTGGCCATACCCATCCCATGGTTGATAATTATATATTACACCTAATGAGAATAACTGGATCATACCACAGATAATCTGAGGGGACCCAAGCATGGGATAAACTATTTAGGAGCTACATCTGCACTTTAGTAGAGCAGTGGAGCCAGCATTAGGGTAAATTTTATGTTTCCCATCAAGGTTACAGATGGCAGTGGGAGGAAATTCCTCCTTTTCAGGGGGGGTCACTCCTCATCCTCTGGATCAGACTGTTTTGTTTCCATATGTTCTTCATCAAATGTTGTCCCAAGGAGTGATAAAATCAGTTATTCCTTCCCATGTGGGGAAGTGTTTTATTCAAGGACGTTCCTAGTGCCAATGAAAGAAAATGCTCGGGGACTACTCCTGGATCTTTCTTTCCTAAACCTGTTTGTGACAGTGCCCAATTCAAAATTATGTCAATTTACAACCTGTTACCTCTTCTTCAAGTTTCCTGGTAACACTAGACTTAAAAGCTGCTTATCATCACATCCCTGTTCATGCAGTCTTCAGATGTTTCTTAAGGGTTTGTGTATCTGGATCACATTATCACTTCTCAGCCTTACCCTATGGACTATCCACTGCAACAAGCGTGTACACAAAGTGTCAAACTTCAGTTATAGCTCATTGCAGGCTACTGGGTGTCCACACTTTTTTTCCATATTTAGATGACTTGCTTATCTTTGCAGAGTCTTTTTTGAAGTGTCAGGAATATCTCTCTTGGGTGAGAGATCTCTTACACAGTTTCAGATGAAAAAAATATACATTTGCTATTACTGCATTTATTAACATAGTCAGAAAAATTGACTTTTGTAAAGTACAGTTGTTTAAGTTGAACTTACCATAACAGTAGATGTTTGAATGATCATTGCTGCAGTAGCCTTAGCAATATGAGTTATATCCTGCCAAGGATATAACAGATGGACAGCTTCCAAAGCTTCAAAGTACCTTCCATGCACCCAAACTATCTGGCACCTCGAGTTGAGCTGTCTAAAAGACAAGCCCCTGGAGAAAGCTTGAAATGGACCAAGAGAAGAAATCAAGGAAAAAAGAGGTCATTGTTCCCCTCTACTCATCACTCATTAGACCCATTATAGACTACAATGCCCCTTTTGGTATGTGCCTCACAAGACATCTACAACAACTGGAAAGGCCACAGAAATACCTGACAAAGAGGATTACCAGCCTCAAACAGATGCCCTACGCAGACCGTCTCAAAAAACTCCAGCTTTACTCTGTCACATATCGCCTACTCAGAGGCGATCTCTGCCTAACATACAAAGCTATGTCAAACCCAGAGCTGTTGGACATGTTCCACGTAAAAAAATCCCAATCCCTCCGAGCTACATGCTCTAGGGACCTAAACCTTGTCACCAGAATAAACAGAACATGCTGGAGGGATAGATTCCTGTCCCAGAGACTTCCCATACTCTGGAACAAACTACCTATCTGTATCAAACAAAGCTCCTCATTAGCACTCGTCACGAAAAATCTTGATGATTGGATGGGAGATAGGAAATTCACACCAGGGATCACTTCTGCTTGACAGGGGCACAGGAAAATAATTTTCTTGGGTGGCAAAAGCCAGGGTATCGTTTGGCTAGGCTTATATAGGCCCTATGGCCAATATCCTAGTACCTACCTATGAAACTATGAACCTATAAGATTTGTGTAGTTTTGCTCTTCAAGCTTTATTGTCTTTCTGTGTACCGAAATTTCAGATCATGAGTGTGGGACAGTGAAATGTTTGTTGTATGTCTTTGCTTTGTGAACTGCATCTGCAGTTCAACTCCTTCACTTTCAGATGTAGAATGCTACAAAATAGAGGAGGGAGCATTGTTTTGTTTAGTTATTGTGTGTCTTTGCACCACGTGTATGTGTGTGCGTGTGGTCTCCACCATATGGGACATTCAGGTGGCCTGCTCACCTAGAAAACTGTTCATTGGCTGAGTATACCAATGTTCTACACTAATGTTACACATTTATTGTTACCGGACATAGTGTTTGTGCTTGATATCTTGTCCTGGACCCAGACAGTTAAAAAAGGTGCTATTGGCCTAGCAACATTTGTTTATGAAAATCATGAAATTCTGCCTGGTATATCAGCAAAATTTCTACAAATTAAAATAAATCCTGCCTTGGATAGCTCCTAAATGAAAGCTAAAGTTTCATTGATATATACAATAAAACAAGAATGCAGTGTAGACGAGTGGTCCCACCAATAAAATAGAATTATCGCAAAATAAAAAGTGGAAGGACCAAACCACAGCAAGGACTAAAATAAAAGTCAGGTTTAATGGTGAGCGCTTTTGCAGCAAAACATGCCACTTCATCAGACAAAACCACAAACACCCAAGCTTCCATTTAAAATAAGTAACAGCCAAGAGAATCACTGAAGCAATTAACAAGACAAATTACAAAAATGAAATGATGATTTATCAAATAACTGATTTTTATTTTGGTCCTTGTTGTGGTTTGGTCCTTCCACTTTTTATTTTGCGGTAATTTCATTGATATATGTTTGGGAAAAAAAAAAAAAAAAAGAATAACATAAAAACAAATAACTAAAGAGAGTAAAGACTGCACATATCCTGGAGGGGACTATTATGATCAGGGAACACTTATATAGTATTCAGTTTTCATGAGATGAAACCTGTAAGTTTTAAGTGTAACTTCCACTCCTTACCATGACTAGTTTCAATATACTTTTTACATCAATATCAATGTAAAATTAAAACAGATACTAGCTATATAATACTCAGGAAAGCAAACTGAAAGTACTGTAACTAATAAATAAAATATATGATAGAAGTTGCAGTGAATGTTTGCTCTGGCCTAAAATGCCAAATGTCATGAAAATCCCAAATGCATTTTCTTACACTTGAACAGTTCAAATTTGTATTTTTCTGGTATTTTTTTTTTCAGAAAGATTGAAAGTCAGAGTTCCTGATCATAAGTTTTAATTTGAATTCATCAGTGACTGAGTTGCCATGGATTCATTTTATATGCATTGATCCCACTCCACAGCCCTCTTATCTTCAGTCTTTTTTTCAGACTCAGTGAAGTACAGAATTCCAGTTATTGCAGTCAATAAAAAGTAAAATGTTATTTTTTGCAGCATATAAGATGCAGAGAATAAGAACACTGCTAAGAATCTAATTTATTCTTAAATTTTAGAAACCAGAAATGCTTGCTGGAACACTACTGTACCAGTAGCAGCACAGAAATGATAAATGGTTTGCTCAGGGTCAGAAACTATTTGTGTTCAGACTTAAGGATAGGAATGCAGATTTTCAGCTTTGCAGCATTTGCATTAACCACTAGGCTGTAGTGCAATATATCAAACCAAAACCCTCTTCATTAATATTCCAGACTTTCCTGAGAAAAAATATAGATTAAAGAAAAGGCAACAAGAGCTTAATGCATTACATAAGTAATCATATCATTATGCATAAGAATAAGTCAGTTATGACATTCATTTATCCCTTCTGTGATACTCACTTTATCATATCAAAGGTTGCTGGGGAGCAGGAATGTATTCCTCCACTCAGTAGATACAAGGCAGAGAACTAATCCTGGAGAGACTTCCAGTCCATTATGGACACACAAGGGTACAGATAAATACACGCACACACAAACATACATATGTAGATACATACATGCATACCTATATATGGTTCTACTTGATAAGGTCAGCTCTTGACAATTCTGTTCCACTGCCTATGGGACAGATGAAAATAGATTAAAGGAGATGCATGTTTCCTTTTATTCCAAGTCAGTTTAACCTTAGACACAGTGTGCTTTAGAGATCGAGGGCCGAGAAACCCAGCTCCCATACTGGGGGGGTTACAGCTCACCCCTAAGAAACACAGGCATTAGGATTTATATAAGTTTAATAGTTTAATGTACTGCAACAATTGTCTACTGAGTGGTGATAACATTATTTGTGGTAGAACCATGTGTAATATACTAAATTGGTCAAAGTAATCCCTACACATGCATACATAAAACCACATTGACACACGCACACACACACACACACACACACACACACACACATATATATATATGTGTGTGTGTGCATATATATATATATATATATATATATATATATATATATATATATATATATGTGTGTGTATATATATATATATATATATATATATATATATATATACGTGTATATATATATGTGTGTATGTATGTGTATATATATATATATATATATATATATATATATATATATATATATATATATACATATTAGATATGATACAAATAAAATATTTAGATCTGGTGTTGTCAGAAGTACTCACATTGCTTTCTTCTAACAGGAGATTATTTCCAAGTGTATTCTGGCTCCTTCGTTTTCTTGTTTAGTTTCCAGCTCAGGATCTGTCTGTGCAGTCTGCCTGTCCTCTATCTGTCCACTTGGATTTTCACTGGATGCTCCATTTTCTTGTTACATTCCACAGACATACTATAGGTGATTTGACACTCTTTCAGACTGTCCATAATTATGTATGTCTTGTGGTTGTGTGTTCAAAAGAACATATATGCATGATTAAAACACACATACACATGCACATATGCATACACGCACACATAACATACATATACACATAATTAAGATTAAATTCCAGAAGGCTCAAATAGATGAACTAAAACATTGTGCAGGCACACCGGGGTTGTGTTTTAGTGTATGAGATGTCTAAAGGCATGCTTATCATGGAAAAATAACTTTCTCTTGCATACTGCCCTCCAAGAGTTAAAATGAAACCTTAAATATAAAATGAGTATCAGGAATAGATTTTACAAATAGCATGATGGACAGTTAAGAAAGCAGCATGTTATATAAATGCAAAGTAAGTATTTATAAGAGAAAATATGGTACTGTTATGCCATTATGTGGACATATATTTTACAAATGTGATTTATTACATTTTTCAAGTTGTAGTAGCAGAGAAAGGATGCAGTTTGGAAAAAGGAAAACTAATAGTCATAGTTATGTGCAGTATAATAAAATATGTTTTAGTTTATGAAATATTCTGTATGTATGTAGTTTGCTAAAGCAGTAACTATCAATTGGATATGGGTTTATGCTGAAATTTATTGACACTGATATGATTTACTCACTTAGCTTCACATGTGCAATAAAGCTGCATGTCAAGAAGCAAATCTATGTATAAACTAAGAACCAGATGCGGATGATGCTGCAATAAAAAGGTTTTGATTTTAGCAGTATTTTAAATGTTTTTACTGTTGTAAAAACACTAGTTACTTTTTTCTCAAACATTTTGTATTTTTCAAATACAGTTGAATAAATTCCATAATATTTGTATATAACTTCTTAAATAACTATGTACACTATTTACATCAGCCTGACACTATAACAGAACTCAATATATACAGTTACTTTATAGGTATAACAATCCAGTTATCAGAGTGTATGTTCAATTATTGTAAAGTGTCACTCAATAAGACTTTTTTCCATGAATTAATAAATGGCTTAGGATGAATTAATTCTTTAATTTTAATTTCCAACAATGCTGTGGTCTTCAGTAGGCTGTAGAAGTCTTCCAAAGTCAGTATTGTAATACACTTCCTTGAGATTGCAAGTATTGTCCAAAGAAGATACATGACTTATTCAAATGAGGACCTTCGTACACATTTAATACTTTTTATTTATTTTATTTTATTTATTTTACATTTGTTGACCAGGATAGTCCGACTGGATGCATGTCCATTTTCAGCGGATGCCCAGGGAGAAAAGCTCCAAGGGTAAGCAGATACATCATTACATAATACCAGCATTACATATTACAAACAGACTATTTACAGAGATTACATAAGTAAGCAAGTTAAACAAGTTCCACAGGTTACAGTTAATCCTGAGCGCAAGTCAGGATTAAATTAAATTACACAGTAAACTGGTTAGCAGATTTTTACACATTCTAGAGAGAGTTACTTGAGCTTTAGATAAGTTAAACGATTCATTAAATGTTGTTGTTGTTTGTCTTTCGTCTTTTCCCGGTAAGGGGTCTCCACAGCGGAACTCCGGTCTGCTAATAATTGGCAGTAGATTTTTTTATGAAACGACAATGTGCCAGCTCGACGCTCAACCTTCAACGAAGGCACGCCCATTTACGCACGCATGTCTTTCGAACGCTACCCAACCGCGGGGAGGACATGCAGACTCCACACAGAAGGCACTCCCAATCCCAGCCGAGAATCGAACAGGAGAACCTCTTGCTGTGAGGTAACAACGCTACCTAAACTATTCATTAAATAAAGCTTGTAAAAAGTTTTTAATACCATTCCAAAATGGCTACACAGTCGAAAAAAATGTGATTCCAATCTGCATTGTGTATTTGCTCATACTTCCAGTATATTCCCTTTGGGGAAGAATTAATTTTAGTAATTCTATCTGGAGTTAAGAATGCTCTATGCAAGCATTTCCAATTAAAAACTTCCCAGTATTGTGTAAAGGATGCATGTTTTATTGAAAATAAAATTTAAAATATTTGATTTAATTTCTTCAGTCAGCTGTAATGAGTGTCCTTTTGTTATATAATTCCAGTATGAGGATTTGGGTGATGTTTTATAATTTATCAATATCTTGTAAAATTTCAAAATACTATTTCCCATGTCATAATCATTATATATGATTTCATATAGGTATTTCGTAAGTTTAGGTATTTCTTTAAATTAAGAATTACTAATTATTCTGCATAAATCTTGCAAATACATCAAAATGCTTTGCATAGTTAACCAGTCTTGTTGTGAAATTTTGTACGTTGTTTCTATTGCTTGCATATCCAGAACTTTTAGTTTTTTAATACATTGAAATCAACAAACATATCCTTTTTGTTCCCAGGAATTAATTATTTCTCTGTATATTTTATGTGGATAGCTCTTTGTAACTATGAATGGTGTTAAAAGCTCAAACCAGATTTTTAAATCTATATTTGCATGAAGAAGTTTCCTAAATGAGTCAATGTAATTAATCATACGAGTTTCAGTGGGCTTAGTTCTGTTATATTGCATAGTAATACATAATATGTGCCATGGCAAATTGTTTTTATCTGTTATTTGAATTTTCTTCTAATCAAATTAATTTATAGATATTACAGTTAGTAATTCTTTCCAATTTGCAGAATAATTTGGACTTATCCAATCTGAAATTATTTTAGATATTGATGCTTTTATATATGTTTCTATATCGGGAAAGTGTAATCCTCCCTGTTTTCATCATCTGATATGATGTATTAAAGCTATTCTGTTTCTTTTGAGAAAGCATAACAATTTTATTAGGCATGCATTTATTTCTTTGAGTATATTCCTTTTGGTAACAGTTGTATTGCCAAAGCTATATTTTATTTTATTTTATTTATTTTACATTTGTTGACCGGGCTGGTCCAGCTGGATACATGTCCATTTTTAGCAGAGGCCCGGGGAGAAAAGCTCCACAATCAAAAGAGTAACACATACATTTACATACAGATGAATTAAAATTAACAAAGTAAATAAAAAGAAAACATAAATGTCTGTACTGTTAAATTCACATTTACATGATATGTAAGTAACCTTAGTATGGAAACTATGTGTAACAGAGAGGTTAAGGTTATAAGCTCACTGGAGAGGGAAGATACTCTATCCCACAAAAAGACCCTAGCCCTAAGTGGTTGAAGGCAGGCAGAGATGAGCTAGTTATCTCTGAGCGGGTAGAGATAAAGGCTTGGTGATTAGAGGAATTACAATTTTAGGAAACTTGAAGATGAGATAGAGAAGGCATTAGTAAATAGTAGGTGGGTGGTATGAGACATGAAGGATTAGTCTGGTTTAAGACATGGGCATAACCAATGTGACTTAAAGAATTCTTTAAGATTATTTTTGAATTGGCTAAGTGAGGTAATGAGTCTTAGGTTATTAGGAAGGGAATTCCATAGCTTTCCAATAGAATTGGCATAAAGAGCGTCACCACACGAATTATTAGATTTAGTGGTTAGTACCAGGACACTATTTGAAGATCGAAGACAGTTTAGATTGGAGTATGGAATCAGAAGTTTATTCAGTAAGGGGGTTTTATCCAGTTGCTTAATTATTTTAAATGCTTTAGTGAGTTGGTTCAGTTTGAGAAGATTGGGCAGCTCTAACCAGTCTAGTTTCCTTAGGTTATGGCAGTGGTGAGTACGATAAGGTGCTCCTGTTACAAATTTGGCAATATGGTTATAGGCAACAGAGAGTTTGTTAACCTCTCTATTATTGAGGAAAGAAAGTACCGGGGAGGCATATAATAGGGTGGAGAGGAGGCGTGTACGAGCAATGGTTAGTTTGGCTTGAGGGGTTAGAAAGTTCTTAATTCTGTACATAGAGCCGAGTTTCTTATTTACTGACTTAATGGTTTGACTAATGTGCATATCAAATGTAAGCTTGTGGTCAATAGTAACACCTAGTAGTTTGGTGTTGGTGACAGGCTCAGTGATGGTGCCATTGATGGATTCAACGTAGAAGGACCTATTATTAGCATGTGGAGGTTGTTGTCCTAGAGGAGTAGCTGAGGTGGGGAAAAATAGCAGGAGCTTAGTTTTTGTTGGATTTAGGATGAGTTTCCGTTCAGAGAACCATTTTTCAACTGTTGCAAAACAATGTTGGGTGACTACTTGGAGATCAGGGAGAGAGACATCAGAGCAGATCAGGGTGGAGTCATCTGCATATTGAATGCAGGTGGCTTTGGGGATGACTGAGTGAAGATCATTTATGAATACGGAGAAAAGAAGGGGACCAAGTATAGAGCCCTGGGGAACTCCAATGGTGTTAGGTAGCAGGTGAGATATCCTATTTTGCCACTGGACAGCTTGTTGCCTACCAGAAAGGTAAGCATTGAACCATCTTAGGGCTGGGTTGTCAAGATGTAGGGTTTCAAGGGTGTGGAGCAGTAGTTGGTGATTGACCATGTCGAAGGCTTTTGATAGGTCAAGAAAGAGAGCGGAGGATATTAATTTGTTATTACAGTTACTATTGACTGAGTCAACAAAGGAAAGGAGGGCAGTGGTTGTACTATGATGGGGTCGAAAACCACGTTGAGTTTTAGACAAAAGATTGTTTAGGGTGAGATAGTGTAGAAGTTGCTTGTGAACACACCTTTCCATAATTTTTGCTATTGGAGACAATATTGCTATAGGTCTATAGTTAGATGTTTCCGTGGAGGAGCCTCCTTTGTGAAGTGGGATGACTTATGATATTTTCCAAATGGAGGGGATGGTGGCCTCAGTTATAGTTCTGTTTATCAAGATTGAGATGGGATAGGCTATGACATCTGACGCTATTTGTAGGTATTCCGCTGGGAGACAATCAGCCGATAGGGTGGATGGTTTAAGTTTTTTCAATAGGGTTCTAATGTAGGAGGTAGATGTTGCTATATGTAAATTCTTGGGTAGTAAAACCATTTTATTAACTGTTTACTACCCTTTGTTATATATATATAGATTCAGAGGTGAAAGGACCTAGCTTAACATACGCTAAATTATTTGTATATATATTCTTTAGCAGATGAACAAAGGAAGGAGGAAATTCAAATAACACCATAATTTTGAATAAATAGTCCCAATTTAGGAAATCAAAGGCTTTCTCTATATCTAAGACAATTATGAGTCCTTATTTTCTTTATTAATATACTCTATAAGAGACATTATCCTTTTAATATTGTCATGCGTGTGTCTATGATATATAAATCCAGTTTGATCATTATTTATTGTTTTGGATAATGGTATTTTCATTCTGTTAGTTAATATTGTCATAAATATTTTATAGTCCTTATTTAATAATGATATAGGTCTATATGAGGAACAGAGGTTTGTTTTCCTATAGGACTGGTGTGATTAAGGAACATCTCCAAGAGTGTGGTATTAAAGGTTGTGATTGAATTTCTAATGGAGTTTTAGGAAAGAGGGATAGTATATTTGAAGGAAAAAAGTTTACATATTTCCATAATTATGCCATTTATGCCTGGAGCTTTATTATTTTTACCCTGTTTTATTGTATCTGTAATTTCTTTGTAAGATATGAGTGCTTGCAGATCTAGTTTTATTTTTTCTGGTATTTTTTATATTAGAACATGTTTCAACTAGATTTAATTGATTGATATGTATATTTTCTTTTTGGAAATGTTCCATATAGTGATTTCTATAGGCATCAAAAATGTCACCTATATCCAAGAAAATTTCATTTTCTTTTCATGGAAGATACTTTTAATGTTATTAGCTTTTAATTGTATTTTGATTCTTGTGGATAAATTATGTAGATATTTCGGGGAAGTGGCCAAGGTATTAATTTTTAGTTTTTCTAAAGCTAAACTAGTTTTATGTGTTAGAATTTTGTTGTATTTATTGTTTAATACTTCTACTTTCTTTTT
Organism: Protopterus annectens; assembly: GCF_019279795.1. NCBI lineage: Eukaryota > Metazoa > Chordata > Ceratodontiformes > Protopteridae > Protopterus > Protopterus annectens. Next base: position 1,058,707,358 of record NC_056729.1, read on the forward strand.
CATCTCCAAATGATTTTGATTTTTTCAGCTTTTACTGACATAAGTTTGGATTGTAGATCCAATAATTCAGAATCCCATTCTCTGATTTTTTTATACGAAGTTAGGGTTTTACCATATATGTAAGCTTATAATGAGTCCCATATCATTATTTTATTTATCTTTGTGGTATAATTAATATCTAAGAAGAACTGCAATTCAGATAATAACCAGGGTTTGAACTCTTTTAATTTTAGTTATATATGCTGGAATTCTGGTGTTAAAGATTAATGGTTTGCACCCATTTTGAAGTTTTAGTATCAATGAATTGTGGTTTGAAAAGGGACAGGGAGTGATTGAGAAAATAATGATTTCAGAGTGTAAGTCATGGGCAGCAAATATTTTATCTGTTCTTGTTTGGGTACCAAATTTGTGATCTTGATGGGAAAACAACAAAGATTTATCTTCCTTAAATTTGAAAGTATTTACAAGATGAAATGATTCTACCTACTTGTTTAAAGCTTTTGATACAGCAGATGTACACAGCGGTCTTTTATTTGTAGTTTCAGAAATATTAAATATACAGTTAAAATCTCCTGATAATACTAAGTTGCCTTTATAATTATTGGAAATTAAATCATAGTGTTTTTTAACAGTTCCTGATCCAATGTCTAGGAACCAGTATAGATTGGCTAGGGTCCATATTATGTTATATTTCACTATTACTAATACCACAAGGCCTTCTTTATCTTCATACTTATAAATGATTTCTGGGTTAATCACATTTGTTTTTTATAAAATTGTTACCCTTTTCATCTTTGTTTTATAAGTGGATTGCACCAATATCATATATACCTTTGTATTCCATTTGTAATTGTCATTTATTTTGAAATAAGTTTCTTGAAGGAAGACAGTTTTTGCTTTGTTCAGTTTTAAATATTTCAGTAGATTTGATCTCTTGCTAGGATTGTTTAAGCCATTGGTATTTAAAGATAATAAAGTTAAATCAATCTTAGGTTATTTAGACTATGTATTTTTTGTTTTATTGTGACTATTAAACATTTTTCTCTGATAACTATAAAGTATATGTTTGAGCTTTTATAGGAAATTATCAGTTTAATAATTTGAGTGTTTACCAATAAAGTAATGTTTTGGTCAGGCATACTATTGTTTAATACTTCTCCCTTTGTTTTCATCTCCAAATGATTTTGATTTTTTTCAGCTTTTACTGACAAAAATTTGGATTGTCGATCTAATAATTCAGAATCCCATTCTCTGATTTTTTTTATACCAAGTTAGGGTTTTACCATATATGTAAGCTTTTAATGAGTCCCATATCTTTATTTTATTTATCTCTGTGGTGTAATTAATATCTAAGAAGAACTGTAATTCAGATAATAACCAGGGTATAAAATCTTTAATTTTAGTTATATATGCTGGAATTCTGGGGTTAAAGATTAATGGTTTGCACCCATTTTGAAGTTTTAGTATCAATGAATTGTGGTCTGAAAAGGAGCAGGGAGTGATTGAGAAATTAATGATTTTAGAGTGTAAGTCATGGGCAGCAAATATTTTATCTATTCAAGTTTGGCTACCAAATCTGTGATCTTGATGGGAAAACAACAAAGATTTATCTTCTTTAAATTTGAAAGTATCTACAAGATGAAATGATTCTACCCACATGTTTAAAGCTTTTGCTACAGCAGATGTACACAGCAGTCTTTTACTTGTAGTTTCAGAAATATCAGACATACAGTTAAAATCTCCTAATATTAAGTTGCCTTTATAATTATTGGAAATTAAATCCAAGTGTTTTTTAACAGTTCCTGATTGAGTGCCTGGGAACCACTATAGATTGGCTAGGGTCCATATTCTGTTATTATATTTAACTATTACAAATGCCATAAGGCCTTCTTTATCTTCATACTTATAAATGATTTCTGAGTTAATCACATTTGTTTTCCATAAAGTGTTACTCCTTTTGTCTTTGTCTTATAAGTGGATTGTGCCAATATCATATATTCCTTAGGATTCCATTTGTAATTGTCATTTGTTTTGAAATGAATTTCTTGAAGGAAGAAAATTTTTGCTTTGTTCAGTTTTAAATATTTCAATAGATTTGATCTCTTGTTAGGATTGTTTAAGCCATTGGTATTTATATATAATAAAGTTAAATCCATCTTAGGTTATGTAGGTCATGTATTTTTTTGTTTTATTGTGACTATTAAACATTTTCCTCTGATAACTATAAAGTATATATTTGAACTTTTAAAGGAAATTATCAGTTTTATACTTTGAGTGTTTACCAATAAAGTAATGTTTTGGTCAGGTATACTAAAAATGTTTAAGTGAAATAACAAATTTAATTTAATAAATGTTAACAAAACTAAGATTCACACTAACCATGGAATGAAAATCATTCCTAATCTGATGGATAAACCTAAGTCCATCAGATTATCACTCATACCTTGACAATCCAGAACATCTGAGCTCCATAAATTGAATTATCATATGGAGAATATTTGTTATAAGAATAAGCAATATTTATATTATTTTGAACAGATATGGTACTATTGTAGATTAGACAAAATTCTAATACAATAGAAATGTCTACTTATTGTATAAGCAATTAATATTTACATGAAAGATAGACGACAAGCAATTCAATTATAGTAAAGTTGATGTATCATATATAAAACCTCAGTAAAAGATTATAGCATGCAGCTATTTAACATATTCACCCTTACTGATGAAGTATTTCAAAACATATTATTTAATATAGATAGATGGTAATAATATTTATATCTAATGTTTATAATACAATGTATTTTATTGGATGTATTAGAAGTTATATTTCATTGTTTACCAGCATTTAAGTAATCACTTTGTTGCTAACTTACTTAAAGCATCAAATTTGTTTTATGTAAACATTGATGAAAGTTAGTGCATTTTAATTATCAGTGCATCCATCTTCCACCCATTTCCTACACATACAGATTTTCATATCTGTCATTTCTTATTATAAAATGAGTGAAATTATAGGTTAAAAACAACAAATTCACTTATTGTGATTAATGATTACAAGTTCCCTTTCCATATTCATAAATTGCCATTTATGGCATATATTGAAAGGTTTTAGATTTAAATGGCAACATTCTATTTTGTATAATCAGCAAAGATTAAACTAAGTGATTATTGTCAATTTAATACTGTTTGTTCAAAATATGATTGTTACATTCTGTGATATTCCTAGTTCAGGCTTCTATTGTTTCCCTTGAACAACTTTATCAGTTTGATGTCATGTATAAAACATTAGTTACCTTGGTAACAGCTTAAGTATTATGTGTGGTTGAGATGTGTTACAAAACAACAATTCATGTTAAAGCAATTATATGACTTGTTATACTCATTTACTTATATGAGACAATCATCATGTTCATGTTACCCCTTGATGTTCAATATAGTATATGTCATTTATGACAAGTTAAAACAGTAGTGTTATTATACTCAAGCCCATGTTATTAGACTGTCTTTTGTCAATTTAATACTATTTGTACAGAATAAGATTGCTACATTCTGTAACATTTCAAGTTCAGGCTTCTATGGTTTCTCTTGAACAACTTTGTCAGTTTGATATCATGTAGAAAACATTAGTTACCTTGGTAACCTCTTAAGTATTATATATGGTTAAGATGGGTTACTTCTTCTTTCGGCTTTTTTCTGGTTAGGGGATGCCACAGTGGATCACCTGTCCACTCATGATTGGCAGTGGAGTTTTACAATGTCGATTTGCCAGCCCGGCGGCCAATCTTCCACAAAAAGCACACACACACACACACACACACACACACCTAGGGCCAATTTAGGGTATCCAATCCACCTGTAGCATGTCTTTGGGATGTGGGAAGAAACCGGAGTACCCAGAGGAAACCCACGCGACCACAGGGAGGACATACAGACTTCACCCAGAAGGCAACCCAGTCAAGGATCGAACCAGAGAACCTCTTGCTGTGAGGCGGCAATGCTAACCGCTGCACCACCATGGCTGCCCTATGGTTAAGATGGGTTACAAAAACTACAATTCAAGTTCAAGCAATTAGATGACTTGTTATGCGTATTTACTGATATAAGAAAATCATCATGCTTCCCCTTGATGTTTAATGTAGTGTATGTCATTTATGACAAGTTAAGACAGTAGTGTTATTATACACAAGCCCATGTTATTAAATCCTGTCTTTAATATCTAAATTCAGCAGACTGCTTCATCTTATATGACGATTATATATTTTATGTCTAGATTTACTAAAATCGTACATTACATAAATATTATGTGTGTGTGTGTGTTTTTATCAAGAATCAACTTAATTAGCTAAATTAAGGGTTGGGCGAGCATCAATATGTGTACATGTGGTTTAAAACAGCCCTTTTATTATATATATATATATATATATATATATATATGTATATATATATTTTTTTTTAAACCAAAAATGTCGAGAATCATCTAGGAGGCTCCTCAGAGCCATTAAGCATTATTGTCACTCTGTCTCCATTACCATCGCAACCTGGGAGCAACCGTTTCTGTTAGTGTGTCTGTGTACTGTATACTAGAGGCTCGTGATGCACCTGAAGCAAAACTTCACTTCACTGCAGCTTCAAGCCTAAATTCCCTCACTTTCAGTGATGCAGCAGCCAGGAAAAGAACAGAGAGCAAGCAGGCCAAAAAAAAAAAAAAAATCTCCCAACAAGCTGCCACAACAAGAGACAACACTCTCCTCCAGCTCTCCCACCGCCCACCCCGAACAGACGCACAAAAAAACTACTCCCCGCCAAACACCTCAAATCACCACTCCATCCACCCCCCCTCCCCCGGGCCCAGGCCAAAACACCAAATGTCTCCCCCCAACACACAAGCACCAGTAAACTCTGACCACAAGCCGCAACCCACAGTCTCCTGGAGATGAAAACAGCAGTCTTTTACTTGTAGTTTCAGAAATATCAAACATACAGTTAAAATCTCCTAATATTAAGTTGCCTTTATAATTATTGGAAATGAAATCCAAGTGTTTTTTAACAGTTCCTGATCGAGTGCCTGGGAACCACTATAGATTGGCTAGGGTCCATATTCTGTTATTATATTTAACTATTACAAATGTCATAAGGCCTTCTTTATCTTCATACTTATAAATGATTTCTGAGTTAATCACAATTGTTTTCCATAAAGTGTTATTCCTTTTGTCTTTGTCTTATAAGTGGATTGTGCCAATATCATATATTCCTTAGGATTCCATTTGTAATTGTCATTTGTTATGAAATGAATTTCTTGAAGGAAGAAAATTTTTGCTTTGTTCAGTTTTAAATATTTCAATAGATTTGATCTCTTGTTAGGATTGTTTAAGCCATTGGTATTTAAATATAATAAAGTTAAATCCATCTTAGGTTAATTAGGTCATGTATTTTTTTGTTTTATTGTGACTATTAAACATTTTCCTTTGATAACTATAAAGTATATATTTGAGCTTTTAAAGGAAATTATCAGTTTTATACTTTGAGTGTTTACCAATAAAGTAATGTTTTGGTCAGGCATACTAAAAATGTTTAAGTGAAATAACAAATTTAATTTAATAAATGTTAACAAAACTAAGATTCGCACTAGCCATGGAATGAAAATCATTCCTAATCTGATGGATAAACCTAAGTATATCAGATTATCACTCATACCTTGACAATCCAGAACATCTGAGCTCCGTAAATTGAATTATCATATGGAGAATATTTGCTATAAGAATAAGCAATATTTATATTATTTTGAACAGATATGGTACTATTGTAGATTAGACAAAGTTCTAATACAATAGAAATGTCTACTTATTGTATAAGCAATTAATATTTACATGAAAGATAGATGACAAGCAATTCAATCATAGTAAAGTTGATGTATCATATATAAAACCTCAGTAAAAGATTATAGCATGCAGTTAGTTAACATATTCACCCTTACTGATGAAGTATTTCAAAACATATTACTTAATATAAATAGATGGTAATAATATTTATATCTAATGTTTATAATACAATGTATTTTACTGGATGTATTAGAATTTATATTTCATTGTTTACCAGGATTTAAGTAATCACTTTGTTGCTAACTTACTTAAAGCATCAAATTTGTTTTATGTAAACATTGATGAAAGTTAGTGCATTTTAATTATCAGTGCATCCATCTTCCTTCCATTTCCTACACATAAGGATTTTCATATCTGTAATTTCTTATTATAAAATGAGTGAAATTATAGGTTAAAAACAACAAATTCACTTATTGTGATTAATGATTACAAGTTCCCTTTCCATATTCATAAATTGCCATTTTATGGCATATATTGAAAGGTTTTAGATTTAAATGGCAACATTCTATTTTGTATAATCAGCAAAGATTAAACTAAGTGATTATTGTCAATTTAATACTGTTTGTTCAAAATGTGATTGTTACATTCGGTGATATTCCTAGTTCAGGCTTCTATTGTTTCCCTTGAACAACTTTATCAGTTTGATGTCATGTATAAAACATTAGTTACCTTAGTAACAGCTTACGTATTATGTAGGGTCGAGATGTGTTACAAAACAGCAATTCATGTTAAAGCAATTATATGACTTGTTATACACATTTACCTATATGAGACAATCATCATGTTCATGTTACCCCTTGATGTTCAATATAGTATATGTCATTTATGACAAGTTAAAACAGTAGTGTTATTATACTCAAGCCCATGTTATTAGACTGTCTTTTGTCAATTTAATACTATTTGTACAGAATAAGATTGCTACATTCTGTAACATTTCAAGTTCAGGCTTCTGTGGTTTCTCTTGAACAACTTTGTCAGTTTGATATCATGTAGAAAACATTAGATCTGAAGTAGGAGATTCATTTGTCTGCAACCTGTGGGTTGTGGATCCGACATCGGATCCGAACCGGCATGGCTTACCAGCTATGGATCCAAGCTCTCAGCTCCTCCCCTCACCCATAATGCCCTGCTCTCCCTACATGACCTCAGATCTTGTTTGCCGCGCTGGTGACCAGATTTGTGTTCCTAAGCTCTTCAGCTAAGTGCAGTTTTCTAGTGTTTACAGTGTTTAAATTTGTAATTTTGTGTGAAAGTTGTGAGAAAGTTTAGGTTTCCCTATTACTTGATTATACTTTTTAGTGTTTTAAATTTATTTTACTTTTCCCTCCCCTCGCTGGTAGCGTAGTGTGTGTTTGGGCCTGTGTGTGCTTTAGTTACTTTTGCTTTTACCCTAGTTTAAGTAACTTTTTTGTGTACTTTGGGATGTCTGAACAACCCAAAGCAGTGTTTTCTAAGTGCTCCGAGTGTGGCCATAAGCTTTCCCCGGCTGATGGCCACACTCGGTAGATGCCTTGGGGTTGAACACCTCACTTCTGGATGTTCCATTTGTGCAGGGTTCAACCCCAGGGCATTGAAGGAGCAGAGGTCCAAGCTTGTCTTGGCGGGTCTTTTGCCACCGGACTCGGCTCCGGCCTCCGCTCCTTCGGGGGTAACTGTTTCTACGGTTGTCTCCTCTCCAGCTCCCCCTCCTCCTCCTGGGACTCAACCTCCCTGTAGTGGTTCGGAGGAGAGGGAAGCTAGAAAGAAGGACCGGAGGGGGAAGCACCATAAGCGGCGGGCTGAGACCTCTGTTTCGGCCCCGCCAGCCAAGCGGGCTTCTCCTCCGGCCTCCTTGTCTGCTGGCTCTCCCCCTCGGCTCCGGTCTCCTGTGTGTTTTTCACCGGGACCTGAGGAGGAGGAGACCCGATCTCCGTCGAGGCTATCCAGGAGGCACTCAAGGCCTACCTCGGTAGCCTCGTCGAGATCAACCTATAGCCTGTCAGACGCTGATCTGGACCGGATGATGAGAAGGTTCATCCAGGCCCAGATGCAGATGGGAGTGCTCTTGCCTCCCCCCCCCTCTGGGGGGGAGCTCGACCCCTTTTTTCAAGCCAATTGCTCCTTCTCTGACCCGCTACCCGGGTTCGGAGCAGTTGGAGCTGAGCAGCTTCGGAGCCGGGGGTGGGTCGGCGCCGATAGTACTTGGTACTTCGGATCTGACCCTGCCCTCGAGTGCTTTGGATCCGACCTCTCGGAGCCTGGATCCGAGCTTCGGATCCGGGGGGATCAGTGCTCCTTCGGCGCCGTCTGTGTCGGAGCGCACTGTCCCTTCGGATCCGAGCGCTTCAGCGCCGGCTCCGATCCACTCCTCGGATCCGAGGGGGAGCCGATTGTCGGATCCTTTGGTCGAGGTCGGCTCCCCTTCGGCTTTTGATGTAGTGGAGAGGGCCCTGTTGAGGGTCTCCGGACCCCCGGCACTTGCTTCAGCTCCGTCCCGCGCTCCATCTGTACTGGGTCAGGCTTCCACCATCCGGCCCTTGGGACAGCCCGCTCCTTTGCCCCAAGCTGTTCCCCTGGAACAGGTCACTGTTTGCGAGGAGTCCTCTGACAGCCCCCCGGAGGATGTTCCCCGCAAACATACGTGCAAAAGGAGGCACATTGACTCCCCCGAGTCTCTCACAGAAGACACGGATTTGGAGGAAGGGGAAGGCTCCCCAAGGTCACCCCCCCAACGATGTCTCATTTGGAGACATCATGGAAATGCTCCGCGTAAGGGGGGGTGGTCTGCCCCCAAGTCTTCCTCGGACGAGTCCGTGTTCTTGGAGGCATTTGAAGCGGGCCCGTCTACCTCTTGGGTGTCCCCTCCTGCCGACCCCCTGGTGGACCTCATTACCACCAGGGCGTGGAAGGAACCGGACACTGTGGAGCCAATCCCAAAAAAGCCCGACCGTATTCTCAGTCCCCCGGCTGACCGTGCCCATTGGAGTAAGGGGCCTCCGGTAGATGCCATGTTGACGGCGGTGGCCACCAAGAGGGAACTTGCTCAGGAGAGTCCCTCAGTCCATCCCCCGAGCAAGGAGTCTCGGATGATGGACCGCTTGGGGAAGCGGATGTTTAGTTCAGCGACCTTTTCTGTGAGGGCGCTGAACTATCTGGCACACGTGATTAGGATGCAGCGCGATCTTATAAAAGAATACGCTGCATCCCCCCCAGAGTCCATGTCGGAGGAGGACAAAGTGCTGCACTCCACCCGCATGGCCACTCTCAGGTCCGTCACTAATACCTCTATGCGGCTACTGTCCCATGCTACGGTAGGTGCCGCTAGAGCTGCAGGGGCAGGCCTAGTTACTAGACGTCAGGCCTGGCTCCGTCATTGCAATTTCTCAGAGCCCTTCAAGGCGTCATTTGCGAATGCCCCCTTCGATGGTTCTGCCCTCTTTGGCAAAACTGTTCGCGACACTTTGACCCAGAGCGAGAAGGACGGGAAGACGCTGTCTGCCGTCGTAGTCCGCTTCTCTGCACCCCAGAGGCCCTATTCTAGGAACCAAAAGGGTCAGAAGAAGATGTGGTTCCAGAAGTCGCAGCAATCCCAGCCTGCTCCGGACAACCAGTCCTTCCGTGGCAGAGGAGGACAGGGAGGACGCCGCCCTAGGGGCAGAGGGGCTCCTAGGAACTTTGGGTCCAGAGAACCCTTCTCTGAACGGCCCGCGCAGCAGCCCTGAGGGGTTGCCCGGCTGCTCCTCTCTGGAGGCAGTCGGGGGATGTTTTTTGGAGCACCTAGCGGCATGGGAGTCCATAACATCAGACCGCTGGGTTCTCCAGATTATATCCAGAGGATACCGTATCCCCTTTCTTCACTTGCCAAAATTGAAGTCCCTCCCCGACGTTCCACCCGGTCAGTGGGAGGCCGCTTTGGCAGAAATTGGCCATCTGCTAAAGAAAAGAGCCATCCAGCCCGTCCCCCCAGACCAGATCGGATCAGGGTTCTACTCCAGGTTCTTTTTAGTGCCAAAAAAGACGGGGGATCTAAGACCAATTTTAGACCTTTCACTCTTGAACCTGGCAGTTCCCAAGGAGAAGTTCTGAATGGTCACGTTGCAGTCTATTCTCCCCCTTCTGGGAGAAAATCACTGGATGTGCTCCATAGACCTCAAGGATGCGTACTACCACATACTAATGGACAGGCGCTCCAGGAGGTTTCTCCGCTTCCGGCTGGGAGCCAGTCACTACCAATTCCGGGTCCTTCCCTTTGGTCTCACCACAGCCCCCAGGGTGTTCACCAAAGTATTAGCAGTGGTAGTGGCCCACCTGAGGCTTCAGGGGGTGCAGGTCTTTCCTTACCTGGATGACTGGCTTCTCACCGCCCCAACAAGGCATCTACTGCTCTTGGCGCGAGACTCCTTTCTCCATCTTGCTCCACGCCTGGGCATCACGATAAACACAAAAAAATCCAACCTAGCACCCACTCAGCTCATAGATTTTATAGGTGCCAGGTTAGACACGAGGAGACTGAGAGCCTTCCTCACAGCGGACAGAGTGCAAAGCCTACAGCTCCAGGTGCGGGCCATTCTCCACTCAAATTCAGTTCCGGCGGAGTTGGTCCTGAGGGCCCTAGGGTCCATGGTGGCAGCGATTGCGCTTCTTCCTCTCGCCAGGTTCAATATGCGTATCCTTCAATGGACTCTCATGGTTCAATGGTCGTATCTTGCTCTTCCTATGCATCATCCCATTGCGATCAGCAAAGCGTGCAGGCGGTCCCTCCTGTGGTGGCTACACTCTCCAGATCTCCACGGAGGCCGCCCCTTGTGCTCTCCCCTCTCGCCACGGTGACCACGGACGTCTCCCGCCTCGGGTGGGGGGGGGCATTTTGCAGGCCAGACGGTCCAAGGCACGTGGGACGATTCAGAGACCTTGCTGCATATCAATGTCCTAGAGATGAGAGCAGTGCTCTTAGCGTTGCTAGCACTTCAGGCCTTTCTTCCCTTGGGAACAATTGCGATTCAATCGGACAACATGTCTGTTGTCTGGTATATCAACAAACAGGGAGGAACCAGGTCTTACCCCCTTTGTCGAGAAGCCATGAGAGTGTGGGAATGGGCAATCTCCACCAACCGCTTTCTCATAGCAATGCATATTCCGGGTCGGTCCAACATCCTGGCGGACAAACTCAGTCGCACCATTCTCACCCCCTACGAGTGGTCTCTCAATACTCAGGTAGCGGAACGCATCTTCGCACAGTGGGGAACTCCTTGCTGCAATCTTTTTGCGTCTTCCTCAAACACCAAATGCAACAGTTTTTTCACCCTGATACCTCCTCCCGGAGGTTCTCCAAGAGACGCTCTGGTGCATGCTTGGCCACCCGGTCTTCTTTATGCTTATCCCCCTTTTCCTCTGATGCTCCAAGTTCTTCAGAAAGCCTCTCGGTTGGGGTGCAGAATGATCCTCATTGCTCCCTTTTGGCCTCGACAGATCTGGTTCCCCTTCCTAAGGTCTCACTCAGTGAATCCTCCTTGGATTCTAGATCCCATTCCGGATCTGATTTCTCATCCATCCCATCTATCTCCTCCGAACCTGGACAACCTCAAGCTGACCGCTTGGCTGCTCCAGTTCCACTCCTGATCAGGACTCCCGGTATTTCATCCCCTGTTAAGGCCATCTTGGTGGCAGCTCACAAGCCATCCACTAGGAACGTCTACCGTAGCAAGTGGAAGCGGTTCTCTTTGTGGGCAGAACGGCAAGGCCTAAACCCCTTCACAGTTCCTCTCCCTTTGGTGCTTGACTTCTTAACCACTCTTTTTAATGATGGTGCCAGCAGTTCCACGGTCAAAGTACAGCTTGCAGCAATTTCTCATTATCACATTGGTCATGACTCCAGTTCACTGATGTCTGCCAAATTGTGTAAGATTTTCCTTAAAGGTACCTTTCTTCTCAGGCCCCCTATAAAGCAAGCGGTTCCTCCTTGGGACCTGTCCTTAGTTCTTCAGGCCTTGACCGCTCCCCCCTTTGAACCTGCGGCTACTGTAGATCTGAAATTCTTATCTTTCAAGACTGCCTTCTTAGTAGCCATTACTTCGGCCAAGAGAGTCTCAGAGCTTCAAGCATTATCAGCTAAACCTCCGTACTTGGTCTTTCATCCGGACCGTGTTTTCCTCAGGACCAACCCGTCCTTTCTTCCTAAGGTAGCTTCTGAAGCAAACATTAATCAATCCATTAACCTCCCTGTTTTCTTCCCCAAATATCAAAACAAGGGTGAGTACAAGCTTCACTCCTTAGACGTTCACAGGCAACTTAGATTTTATCTAAACAGGACTGCTGGTCATAGGCAATCCGACCAGTTGTTCATTTCCTTTGCTAAATTTAATTTGGGCAAGCCAATTTCCAAAGTCTCATTATCTCGCTGGATTTCACAATGTATCTTACTAGCTTATCAAGCTTCGGGAAGGCCCGCACCGGAGGGTGTACATGCCCATTCAACCCGGTCAGTCTCTACCTCGGCGCCTTTAAGGCTAGGATTCCTCTAGATGATATTTGTGCAGCAGCCACGTGGGCTTCATCTCATACTTTTATTTCCCACTACAAGTTGGATCTTGCATCTAGAGGTAGAGCATCCTTTGGCTCCGCGGTGCTCCGGAATATCCTTCTATGATGGCCGCCCAAGATTCAGGTAGCTGGGGACTCTGTCCCACAGGTTGCAGACAAATGAATCTCCTACTTCAGATTTAGAAGTTATGTACTCACCATAACGTTCCATCTGAGTAGGTGTATTCATTTGTCTGCAACCATCCCGCCCTCCTATCCCCCTGGCCTTTCAGTTTCCTGCATATGTTGTGTTACCCTTTACAGGGTGTTTATGCTGTTGGCAAACTCGATCTGAGGTCATGTAGGGAGAGCAGGGCATTATGGGTGAGGGGAGGAGCTGAGAGCTTGGATCCATAGCTGGTAAACCATGCCGGTTCGGATCCGATGTCGGATCCATAACCCACAGGTTGCAGACAAATGAATACACCTACTCAGATGGAACGTTATGGTGAGTACATAACTTCTAATTACCTTGCTAACCTCTTAAGTATTATATATGGTTAAGATGGGTTACTTCTTCTTTCGGCTTTTTCCTGGTTAGGGGATGCCACAGTGGATTACCTGTCTGCTCATGATTGGCAGTGGAGTTTTACAATGTCGATTTGCCAGCCCGGTGGCCAATCTTCCACAAAAAGCACACACACACTCACACACACACACACACACACACACACACCTAGGGCCAATTTAGAGTATCCAATCCACCTGTTGCATGTCTTTGGGATGTGGGAAGAAACCGGAGTACCCAGAGGAAACCCACGCGACCACAGGGAGGACATACAGACTTTGCCCAGAAAGCAACCCAGCCAAGGATCGAACCAGAGAACCTCTTGCTGTGAGGCGGCAATGCTAACCGCTGCACCACCATGGCTGCCCTATGGTTAAGATGGGTTACAAAAACTACAATTCAAGTTCAAGCAATTACATGACTTGTTATGTGTATTTACTGATATAAGAAAATCATCATGCTTCCCCTTGATGTTTAATGTAGTGTATGTCATTTATGACAAGTTAAGACAGTAGTGTTATTATACACAAGCCCATGTTATTAAATCCTGTCTTTAATATCTAAATTCAGCAGACTGCTTCATCTTATATGACGATTATATATTTTATGTCTAGATTTACTAAAATCGTACATTACATAACTATTGTGTGTGTGTGTGTGTGTTTATCAAGAATCAACTTAATGAGCTAAATTAAGGGTTGGGCGACCATCAATATGTGTCCATGTGGTTTAAAACAGCCCTTTTATTATATATATATATATATATATATATATATATATATATGTGTGTTTTAGACCAAAAATGTCGAGAATCATCTAGGAGGCTCCTCAGAGCCGTTAAGCATTATTGTCACGCTGTCTCCATTACCATAGCAACCTGGGAGCAACCGTTTCTGTTAGTATGTCTGTGTACTGCATACTAGAGGCTCGTGATGCACTTGAAGCAAAACTTCACTTCACTGCAACTTCAAGCCTAAATTCCCTCACTTTCAGTGATGCAGCAGCCAGGAAAAGAACAGAGAGCAAGCAGACCAAAAAAAAAAAAAAAAATCTCCCAACAAGCTGCCACAACAAGAGACAACACACTCCTCCAGCTCTTCCACCGCCCACCCAGCAGACGCACAAACAAACTACTCCCCGCCAAACACCTCAAATCACCGCTCCACCCCCCCCCCCGGACCCAGGCCAAAACACCAAATGTCTCCCCCCAACACACATGCACCAGTAAACTCTGACAACAAGCCGCAACCCACAGTCTCCTGGAGATGAAAACAGCAACACACAACAGCCACCAGACACAGCTGCATCCACACATACCATGCCAGACCCAATCACAAACAGCACTCAAAGCCATGACACCCAACATAATTGATATCAATTATGTTTAGACAGAATAATAATGACATTTTTTCTATCTGCCAGACACAGCTGCATCCACGCACACCATATCAGGATTGATCAAACAGCACTCGTAGCTGGGATACCTGCCATAATTGATATTAACTGTATTTAGACAGAATAATGATGACATTTTTACTAAAAGCTTGCTTCTATTATTTAACCAGGATATACATGACATTTCTAAATCATACTTTAACTGAAGAAGGCATTAGTCTCCATGACAGCATCTTCTCCTTTTCCTCAAAACAATCTACTGTCACTGCCATCATACACGATGCCAACTTGCTACACCCGAGTCTGAACTCTGACAAATGGCACACCATTGAACCAGTTAACCAATCACTCAAATTATTACAAGTAAAATCAATGAAAAATGAACAAGGCAAGCACTCACCGAGCCCAAGTAGGGAATTGAAACTTCTATGTTTGTATTATATGTTGCTTTGTTTGGCTTATATATAATGTAAATAGTAACCCATCTTGGCCTACCTTTGTTTATGAAGAATTATTGGACTCTTTGAACATTCTGAATGAATCATTACTGTTTCTCGGTTGTTTAAGAATCCCGCCTTTTTTTTTTTACATTAGTTACTATTGACATGCTGAACATGTCATGGTAGCGCTGACATTATTTAAATTCAGCTGACTGGCCAAACGTTACTGTTTACAAAGAGATAGCTTAATTAATCAGATCCCATGAATATCAGAGACCAAATAGCAATTTTAAAATTACTGTTGTCATCTGTGAACAGGTTTGAACATTTGGTCATTAATCAGCCCTTATTGCTCTTAGACTAATAGAAGAAAGATATCTAGAGTGAAACACTAAGCATAGGACGGAATATTTTTGTAAAGAAATGCTGGGCACTTGTTCGTCACCTGTGTAAATTAGTAAAACTGTTTGTTAGGAGTTGGGCTGTGGATGACATAGTAATGTGGCAATCAACACTGTACAAGAATCTTTAGTGTCTAGCTAGCAGCCTTTTTCTTTTGGAGGGGAGTCATTATTTTATCTCACTTTCATTTTCACTAAGATTAACAGGGCGTAATTTTTCTTGAAAAATTAATTAATTATAGCAGTCTTTCCTTGATTACCCACTTAATCCTTTTCAAAGGAATCGGACCTTATTCTATCACTCTGTGGGTACAAGGCACAGAACTGAACAAATTTAAACTGAAAACACATTTGCCTGAATCATGATTGACAGAAAATTGTAAAGAAGTAGTGACTCACTGTGTTTTTCATTTTCTCTGCTGTTGTGAGATCATGGAGTTAGTATATTTAAGTAAGGGAATGTGAGGGTCAGGGGGCTTGCGCACACACACACACACACACACACACACACACACACACACACTGAATCACTGATAACACAAAAATGCATTTCGCATAAAACATTTTAAGGTATGTTTGCTGTAACTAAGTTTTGTGTGAAATGCATTTTTGTGTTATCAGTGATTCAGTGTGTGTGTGTGTGTGTGTGTGTGTATGTGCGCACGCGCGTTTTTCCAGTGTAGTGCAAGTAAGTAGTTTGTATGTTTAAGTATGAGGGGTAATGTCAGTTTTTAAAGTATATTTGGTATAATAAAGTTTTTCAGTCAAATGTGATTCTATGAATTTATTTTTAGTCAAATGAGTTTTTAGTACTTGTGATTCTGTGAAGTGCGATTCAGTCAAAATAAATATATTCCCTGTGGCATATCTTTGGAATGGAAAAGGTAACTGGTGTGGATTCCACACAGACAGCACTCCAATGAAGAAATGAAATGGAGAACACACTTCTGATTTTTGTTTTTGCATTCATACTGTTTCAAAGTTCTTTCCTTTTATATGATTATTTTTTTATCTTATAACATTCCTGTTCAAATATTTACAAAATGTATTTTCTCTCTCTCATATAATTAATTTCTTACACATTCTTACAGGGCAAGTGAGTCAAGAAGACAATTTTCACCTTGTCAGTGTCCTTCTTCACTTTATACCCCACAACTGTAGAATGGCAAAGCAGGCACATCCAGGGGGTGAATTTGTGGGTACCAATCCAGTGTTGATTTGAAGGATTCAAGGGTGTCAATTTGCTTAAAATACTGGGGCAAATTATTCCAAAGATGGGTTAAACTATGGATGATAAATATGTCCCTCCAGCATCTTGTATTTGTATGCTGGTGTCAATATGAGTCCATAATTTTGGTATTTGTGGAGATGTGGTCTTTCAGAGTTGCAAGTGATCAGGAGCATTGTATCCCCAGTAGCATGGAATATGGGGACATAGATCTCTGCCAAAGAGGATGTAAGAGACTGAGTACAGAAGTAGGGTTTCACCCTTTCCTGGTAGCCCAAGGCTTTTAGGCTTGTATTCTTTTTAGTAAGGAAACTCTGAGTCATTTCCAGTTGTTTGACGTGACTGGTTACAAACTAAATACACTATTCACATCTGCTGGGATTCAGAAACAAATAGTACAATGTGTAACCAAAAGCCGAGTGACAAGCAGTCGCGCAGATTAAATCTGCTTGAGAGACATAGGTAGTGCAGTTGCACAAGAACATGAAATACTGTGGTCCTTATGCTTAGTAATTGACTGTACAATGACATCAAAGTGAGTAACATTATGATGATGAGAGCAACAGCGAAGGCATTTGAGGGTAAACAACATAGTGGTCTAATTCAGAAACATATAAAGAATGCATGGTGAGGTACAGCCATCAGGGTAGTTGTATGCCATAAGTTTGTGGTGAACAGAGACAGAGATAATGCTACAGTGTTAGGGGTTGCAGCAGGATTAGTTGTAATGTACATGTCAGAGCCCAGCCTTACAGATAGTAATTGCAATGATGCTTACCACCACTCCCCACATCTCATAAGGCTCTGACTGCATCTAACTTACCATCACCTCCAAGAAAGGGACATGGTGGTCTTCTACCATGTAGACAGAGATTCCATAGAGAAGCTGGTATACATGTGGTGACTTCATGCAGGCACATTTGATGTATGAAATACAAATTCCTGCGGACACCAAGGTATGTGCAGCATTAACAATCCTTGGTACTTTGACTTTCCAGTGACGAATTAGGGGCATGGCTGAGTGTGTCCCTGGCATCTGCCTCATGGATACTGCTCCAGTTCCTTCATGCCACATTGCAGCATGTAGAGGAGCATATGTGATTTTTCACACACCACAAAGGATGAAAACAACACTATGTTGGCATTCTGTGTAATAGTTTCATTTCATTGAAGTACTAGGTGCCACCATCTGCACCCGCATCACCATGAAGACCCCATGTGGGATACAGGGATAACATTATATCAGCCATAAAGGATTAACAAGATATAGCAGTCCATGAAAAGAAGACAAAAGTAGTAGTGATCATTGAAATTGTTACACCCAGTGACTAGAGTGTCTTACATACACAGAGACACAAAGTAATAAAATACCATGATTTGCAGGCAGAAATGAGGGCAGTGTAGAAGAAGGATACCCAGAGAGTTCCAATAGTTGTAGGAACAATGGGTCTTATAAAAAAGAATTTACAATTGTACTTGGATATGTTAATGATATTGGTAATGCCATATGAATTGCAGAAGGAGTCAATACTGGGCACATTGCGGATGCTTCTGGCTAACATCAAAGACTGAAACAATACTAATTTCCTGAACTTTAATCATACTTTGTTTTAAGAATGAGGTCCATTCTTGTCATGGTATTAGAAACCCAAAAGACTTGGAGAAATTAAAAAAGAGATTATACTCCATCAACTGCCAAGTTGGACCCACAGTACTCAGGATATAATATATAATGTGTCAGTGCTCTGTCAATGCAGTGTCTCCGAATCCCACATCTGACACACGTGACTTATACCAGTGATTTGAGAGGATGAGACTTCCCTAATGCACATCTCATTGACGATGCTGGATATGCCCTGGAGCTATTGCTCATGACATTACTACACAGTCCATAAACAACATCATATAACCCCGGATCAAATGTGTGCTTAGACTGATGAAGGTCTGCTTCCAACACTCACATGCATCGGGTGGCTTGCTGCAGTATGCTGCGAAAACCTGTAGCAAGGTATTTATCATTTGCACAGTGTTACTTAGTATGTTGATACACAGACAGATACAGCAGTGTATTGCCATTGGAGGACTATATGTGCCAGAGCCAGATGCAGGATGGACCTGGTAAGAAGATGTTGAAGGAAACAGCTGTAAGGTGTAAGTGGGTGCACTACACCATAAAACTGGCAAAGAGTCAGAGTGTGGTTTGCAGCTATGGTCCAGATTAGATATATATTTTAACAGTTAGGAATGCAATACAACCAGGCCATGCTATACTGTGCATGTATTAACTATATTGTTCATCACATGTAAGCCACCCTGATAACAGGGTATTGAAGGCAGGGCACAGTTTTTATCATATGTACATGTGGCAGGGGCACAGTGACAGAGGTCAGCATTGGGCAAAGTGGAGACATGTCAATGATGTGGATGTGTGCTATGGCCTGGTGAGTTGGTGAGCTTAGAGGATTGTGTGAGGAAGTGGTGTCACTTCCTGTGTGGGATAGGTATTCAAATAATTTTTTGGTCAGTGTGGCAGGACTATACATATATGTCTGTGACAAGGCTAGGGGGCCGTCAGTGGTTGTTCTCATCTGTAGGAGTATATCCTCCGAAGAATGGCATTGGCATAAACAGGAACTGACACAGAGGTTGTTGAACATTGTGAGCTCAAACAGCAGGCTGTACCATGGTGATGGCATTGGCTGAGGCAGTCACAGTGGGCTGCACCACCCTCAACGCTGGTTGTTGGCATGGTAGATGTACTGCTATGTGACTGTGACTCTGATGAAGGTGCCCATGGTGTTTTTCTTCACTGGAGGTAGATGAGGGTTGATCATGTGAATGACATCAGCTTCAGTGTCTGGCCACTGGCAGGTCTCTGGAGGAAATGGACTCCACGTAGTGCACTGCCAACATATTCTCCTATTTTCTCCTCTCTGAGGTCATCTCACAGCCCTTAAAATTAACCAATCATCTCTGCTGTAGTCACAGATGCATCTATGCCTGTGTGACTGCCATGCACATATATTGTGTAAGGATCATCTTGATAGTCATTAGGAGGGACACATGATATTGTTAGCCACTGGCGTACTTCTCCCTACTGCTATCCTCATGTTCAGTGGAGCTGCCATCACCCTCTGTTGGTTGGGGGTAGTGAATGGGAATGTGCCCTGTTATTCTGTGTCTGCCAGTTTCTGCTCTTTAATGGTCACCTAGCACTCAGAGCTAGGTTGCGTATGCAATGGGGCTGTAGCCTTGGAGCGGCCTGGAAATTTGGCCATCTTATTACCCACTGCTGAGAGTGACACTGTGGCCACAGACTAAGCCATGCTTTGACTGCCAGCCTCAGCAGACTGTGATGATTCCCTATTACCAGGCATGCCTACAGTAATGGTGGAGGTGCCATACACCAAATCACCTGTGAAAGTAGACAGGAGCACTCATATGTATTATTGCTATTGAGTTACATTCCCAGTTCCCAGTGTTGTAACAGCCATACAGGAAGCAATGAACGTATGCCAGTGCGCCTTGTGTGGAATGCTGTGGCTGTCAGTGTCCTGAATAGCCTGTAAAGATGCTATCACAATATTCAACATATGAGATCTTATGCTTGTGACTTGTTACACTACTTTAACCACCTGGGGCATCCCCCACAGACACCTGTGGTGGTGGGTGAAGGCCTGCATCTATGTCCAGTCCACCTCTGTGTTGAAGGATCAGTATGTCACCCCAGACAGTGATATCAAGATCTGCTGCCTTGTTACAAGCATGATGGATCAAGTCAGATACTCTGTGGCACCTGATAATGCAGATTTGTCACGGCCATAGAAAGCACTGACATCCGCAAAAAGGTCCATCTTGATCACAGAAGGTTTGATAACTATTGTCATTTTGAAGTGTTTGCCTGCCATGTACATGGATAGCTACCTATCAGAGGGCAGTGTTATAATTTTGGGGAACTGGTACCAGAGTTTCAAAGCTGCTGTAATGGAAAGTTTAGTGTTGGTGCAACACATTTCCCTCCTCAGTTTGCCTTTGTGTCAGTGCTGTTATTGTTACATGTCTACTACACTGTTGCTGTAAATTCAACATGGAGGTGTGCCTTAATACCATGCACATGACAGCCCTTCTTTAAACAATAGGTACATTAAAAATTTTATGTTGAGCACATCTCCTACTAGTGCTGGCATTCAATGTTAGTTTTTTTAATTCTTTTTTTTTGTTGGTGGGGTGGATTAATGAGTGAAAAAAGGCAATATTTTTTTTATTTGTCCTTTACATGGCTCACAGATGTTGTGCCATGAAGATGCAATCTCATTTTTCAGTGAGCTGTCCCTGAAATTATCTCACCCCTTTGGAACACGTGATTAATGAATAGGGGTTTATTCTTTGAAGACTATTTCATGTAAGCTGCTGATTTTACAAGAGAAAGAAAGATGGATCTTTAAAGTGTAGGAGAATCATATGCAGATACATAAAAATATTATGTTGTAAACTTTAAAAGTAAATTGGATACTGCAAATGTCTTGGTGAATTTGTGTGCTGCACTGAGAGCATTAAATTGGAAGGATGCACAAATATTCATAGCATGCAAAACTGCTCCAAGTATCCACTTAGGTCATTCACCATAAATAGATGGCTGATCACAGCAACAGAGCAAAGGGGTTTTGTTGAGTGACCTGAGAATTTTATTTCTGGATCACAGTCAGCCATTTTTTCCTCACCGTTACCACAAATATGCCATGCAAGTAAATGCATGGTTTCTGATTTAGGCACATTATATTAATGACTGTAGAAGAAACAGAATGGTAAGGGAATAGCTCTGAATAAGACTGATACATAAGGTAGATTACTGCAGCGTCTAATTAGGTTCATAGGTGTGTACTAGGCTAATGGCCCTGGAGCCTTTACAAGCCTAGCCCATAGGATTACCCTGGCATTGTGCCACCTGACCTTAGTTCCCAGTGCCTCTGTCGAGTGGAGTGATCCCCGTGGTGAATTTTCTATTTCCCATCCACTCATCAAGATTTCTCTTGAAGAGGGCCAGTGAGGTGCTCTGTTTGACATGTATGGGAAGTCAGTTCCATAGCATGGGCAGTGTCTGGCTTATGAACCTATCCCTCCAGCATGTTCTGTTGATTGTGGTAATGAGGTTGAGGTCTCTGGAGCATATGGTGTGGACGGATTGGGATTTCTTTAGATGTAGCATTTCTAACAGAGCTGGGTCAGACATGGCTTTGTATGTCAAGCAGAGATCGCTTCTAAGTAGGTGGTATGAGACAGAGAATAGTTGGAGTTTTTTGATTCTGTGCATATAGGACAAGTGTTTAAGGTTTAGGATCCTCTTTGTGAGGTACTTTTGTGGCTTCTCCAGTTTTTGCAGGTGTCTAGAGAGGTACATGCTAAATGGGGCATTGTACTTGATGATTGGCCTCAGGAGGGAAGAGTAGAGGGAGAGAATGACCTCTTTCTTCCTGAATGCAAAACCCTTAGTAATGAGATGTGCCACATAGAAGGACTTTCTGACCACAGTGGCAATGTGGTGGTCAAAAGAGAGGTTGCTGTCAACCTGTGTTCCCAGATCTCTTATAACACCTTCTGTGTTCAGTGGACTACCATCGATGTGGTAATTCATGGGAGATGGGTTTTTCCCAAAGGGGATGACAACACATTTTTTAGCATTGAGCTTAAGGCCATGGTTCTGACACCACTCGTTGGTCTCAGTGAGGCCTTTCTGTACAATGTCAACATCACTTGGGGAGTTAATAATGGCTCCCAACTTGCAATCGTCTGCGAACTTTGTCAGCCAGAGTCCCTTCGTGTTGGCCTGAACTTCTTAGAAGTAGATACGAAACAGGAGAGGACCCAGGACTGATCCCTGTGGGACTCTACTTGTGACTGGTCAGCAGTCTGACTTGGAGTCAGCTACTTTCACATTGTGGGTTGTATCTGTGAGTCAGTTTGCAACCCTCCTAGTGATATAGGGATTGATGCCTAGCTTAGTGAGTTTTTCTATGATTCCTGAGTGAGGAATGGTATCAAAGGCCTTGGCCAGATCAAGGTAGGCTGTATGAACCACCTTGCCTTCATCCAGAGCCCTAGTGACTGACTCAAAGAAGTCAACCAAGTTTAGCAGGCATGAGCTATCCTTCACAAAACCAAACTATGTGGGATCCAGAGTTTGGAGATTCCCTATATCCTTTTTTATTCGGTCCATGATGATGCGTTCCATAGCTTTGCATATCAGACTTGCCAGGCTAATGGGGCGATAGTTCCCAGGGTCTGTAGTCACTCCTCCTTTGCGGACATGGATGACTGTAGCAGTGCACCATTCGGTAGGGACAAAGCCTGAGGTGAAGCTTTGATTGAGCAGTACACACAGGTAAGGTGCCAGTTCACTCTGTAGTTCATGTAGAACACAGCCAGAGATATTGTCATGTCCCATAGAAACTGTGTTCTTGGCCTTGGACAGTGCTGTTTTAACCTATGCAGCAGTAATACAGGGTGCCTGGCAATCTACTGGTGTTGTGATTGGTCCTTTGGGGGGTTTAGGCACTGCCTTACTGAGCTGAAACAGGATATTCATAAATCTGGGACAAGTGCTATTGCTACATCATATGATAAAGTTTGCAGTAGAGAGAAAAGGGTGTTGTGGTATGTGTAGCTTATTTACTTATTAGTATAGGATAGATTTTGTTGTGCAAAGTTTATTGTAAATTTTCATTGCAAAATAGTTGTGATATTTTTTAGCCACAGCACCCCACATACTGAAAATCTGTCTTCATGCCATGGGGATGCTTTAGACCTCTCCTAGACCTTGCTCCTGAGAGTCGTTCCTTGCCACTCTATGAGGGTCTATGCCTTCTAGTACTCATTTACCCACAGTGCATTTACATTCACACAGACTCTAATTTCAAGGAAAGGCTGATAATATCCTCTGACTCTACAGCCTTCTGCCCTGACCAATGATAATAGACTGGCATCAACCCAGATTATCAGGTTAGCAACCACACTCCTGCCCATTACTGTTTCGTTCTTACCAATGAGCCAAATAATTATAACT
Source organism: Protopterus annectens (assembly GCF_019279795.1). Classification (NCBI taxonomy): domain Eukaryota; kingdom Metazoa; phylum Chordata; order Ceratodontiformes; family Protopteridae; genus Protopterus; species Protopterus annectens. Next base: position 1,058,730,830 of record NC_056729.1, read on the forward strand.
ATCGCGTGTGTGTAGCAGAGTGGTCTGGCAATTAGAGATGGATGCCAGCAGCTTATCACAAGTTAGCAATAAATATCCTTATATTTATTTATTTATTTTATTTTATTTTATATTACATTTGCTTACCAGGAAAATCCAACTGGAACAGAACCCTTTTTCAGCAGAGGCCCTTAGATAAAAGGTCCTTACAGAGTAACATAAACATTGTACATACACAAAGTGATGATTTCTATACACACTATTAAGCTATACAAACATATAAGCATAGTACCTACACAAAGGGGTTGGGTGGGTGGCCTAATGGTTAAGGTGTTTGCCTTACAAACACAAGGTACAGGGTTTGAGTCTCACAAGGGATAATTGGCTAGGCTTAAAATGGCTCACAAGGGCAGTTAGCTTAGTACTAATTTATGAACCTAATGATTTCTGTGCACACTATTAAGCTATACAAACCAGTAAACATATATAAGCAATTTCTGTGGACTCCAATAAGCCTATATAGTTAAAAGGGTCCAATTACCAAACTGGTAAAATATGTAGACAGTAATTGCTTATACATGAGCTAAGGATCTGGAGATTAGTAGAGGACGAGTGGTATAGGTAACAGGTTAGAGTGATAGAAAGTGAAATTAGCACAGTATAGTGTGAGAGTGATTAAACAAAGACATTCAGAAGAGTAGGTAGTGTTTTTGTAGCTAACCTGGGCTATTACATGAGAAATGCCATGAGTCTGCTAAATATGTTTTGAGTAGTTGTTTTAAATTATGTGGGGTTATTGGTGGTTCTGATGGCATGAGGAAGTCCATTTTTTTGCCACATAGTTTGAATATAGAGAATCACCTGCAGCAAGGGTTGCAGGATGTCCCTATTTGAGCGGGACTGTCTCCAGATCAGCAGCCCCATTCCGAGTCCCAAACTGCCTTTTAAAATCCTGGTGAAACACGCTCCACTTTAGGATTTTTGATTGGCCTGTACACCGGCATATGGGCTGATCATAAATCACAAAGCAGTGGCTATTCTGTTTAATATGAAACTGCCTGACCTCTTTTTTTTTCTTTTTAAAATTGGTAAGTTTAGGAGAGGCATACAGAAGTGTTGACAACAGGTGAGTTCTAGCTATGGCTACCCTAAAACTATCTGTTAGGAATTTTTTGTTTCTGTATAGAGTTCCCATTTTTTGTGTATCTTCTTAATTGTTTGTGATATATTGAAGTCAAACCTGAGCTTGTTGTCAATTATGACACCTAGTATTTATGTTTGTGATTCAGGATACATTTTTGTATCATTACTAGCAGTGATGTAGAAGGTGGGTAGGGAGTCTGATGGTCCTGAATGCTAAACGATCATGAATTTGGTTTTACTGGGGTTCAGTATAAGCTGTGAATTGGTTAGCCAAATTTAATTTTTAGTGAAGGCACTTTAGGTAATAATGTCTTGAAGCTGTTGCATTGTGAATCCAGCACATATAAGAGTGAAATAATCTGCATATTGGATGATGGGAGCTAGCAAAGAGGCAGTATTAAGGTCATTTGTAAAAATGCTAAATAGGGGACCAAGGATAGATCCTTGTAGGACTCCAAGTGTGACTGGGAGTAGTGGGGAGAGTTCTTGTAACCACCTAACTGCTTGCTGGCGAACTGTTAGGTAACTTTGAAACAATGTGATAGTCGAAGGGCTGATATGTAGGTTGGTGAGAGCAGTCAACAACTTATGATGGGAAACTGTATCGAAAACCTTAGACATATCTCGAAAGACTGAAGAAAGAATTTTGCCTTTGTTTGTAAATTGATTGATGGTGTTGGTGAAACTCAGGAGAGCAGTAGTAGTACTATGATGGGGACTGAAACCATGCTGTGACTTGGCGAGGAGGTTTTTAATTGTAAGGTGTTGATGAAGCTGGCAATGGCTACACCTCTCAAGTAGTTTGTGAGTTAAGTTGAAATTCCACCTTTGTGTAGGGGATTTATTTAAGGAATTTTCCAGATGGTTGGGACATATTTTTCAGTAATCGACCTAGTAATCAGTATTGATACAGGGAATAATATGGCTTCTGCTGCTAATTTCAGGTATACTCCTTGGAGATTATCAGCTGCTAATGAGGTGGCTTTCATTTTCTTTAGGTGTTTTTCAATAGTACTTGTGGGGCGGTTTGAAATGAGAATGTGTCTTCATTGTTATTTGTTGTCTTGGGTGTCGGTGATTGGTAGGGCTGAGTATTCTTGGTTAGAACCAGAATGATTTCTGTGAAGAATTTATTCAATTGTTCTGCAATACTGTTAAAACTGACTGGTAAATTAAGAGGGGGGGGGGTGATGTTTGTCCCGGTTGGAGTATATTTTTGATTGTGCTCCAAAATATCTGTGGGTTTCTTTGATTTTTCCTTTGAAGGTTTACATAGTAATTTATTTTATCAATTAATCATATCAATTAATAAATAAATAGATAACTAGCCACAAACTGTTTAAAAGTGAATAAATAAAAATATTTTACTTAGAATGAGCTACACAATACAATTAACAGGTCTACTTTATGTGCTCGAAGTCCGAGAATATTGAATACGATATTCTCGACACGAATACAGCGAAAGCACAAAACATTGAAAATATAAATGAAAATCTCCATAGGTGGGGATATCCATTTACTTCAATGTAGTGCTATCTCGGAGTTGCTATATTTAAGTAGTGGGGGTGCAGGGGGGGGGCTTGCCCTCCTGCCTACACTAGTTTAAATTCTTTTTTTTGTGTGTATTTTTTTTTTTGGACTTCGATTGTTTAATACTTCGATGCATATGGTTCGATCCATATATATGTACCTATTTTCGTGTTTCAGTATCTTGGGTTATTCATATGATGCTAAATGAAGTAATATATTGAAATATATATCTTCTGCATGGTTTGAAAATGTTATCTCTAATCATTTAACAAGGTGTTACCAGAAATATTGTTACTTTCTTGAGTATTAATATGATTACCATTTTAAGTGCATTATGACCAAAGCTCTGCACAGTAGATTAATTAATTTTACTCTGGAAATATGATTTATTTTCTGTTTCATTTTATATTCACACAGAATACTATGATTTAACAGCATTCATATAAAGGACTGGCATAATGATTACTCATTCTTAATTCTGCTGTACCTCTGACAGCTTGTGTGCCCTTAATTCACTGTAATAGTTATGCAAGCCAGTTATAAAAGTGTGCCATTTTTTTTCGGACAATGCATAACTTATGTGTAGCCATGAGTGTATGCTATGAAGAGTTTGGTGCTATGATTTTGCATTAATCACATAAACCCACAATGCCATTTTTGTAAATCTATGCCATCAGCTTTAAGTACTCTAAAAATGGTTACACAAAAATAATGACCTAGCATAGAAACTGTGGTTTGATTTGTTTACGCCAAAACCATTCTGAAACATAAATTGCCAAATGGTTATTCCACAAAGAATGGATGGCATATTTACTGAATATATGTGTGCATTAGTCACAGCTGGCACTGAGTATTTAGTGTGTGCAACGTCATCACTACTCGTTGAGGAATCAGTTTTAGCGGTAACATTCAGAAAAAACATATAAAAAAATATATACTACATGCAAAACATTATTTTCATTAGTTATAGAATATAGAATATTTTAGAAGACTTTTTTCAGCCTCTATTGCCGTATAATCTTCATTGTATTAAGTATTTTAATTCATTTGCGCAAAAACATTGACAGATGATCTGCCACTTCTATATCTAATCCATCAGAAGTGAGAACGAGCTTGGATGCCATACTAGCTCTCAAAAGGGTTCTATTGAATTTATAATATTCTGTACAGGGGTTCTAGTGCTTTATTCCTTATTTTTGAATTAATCTGTTTTTCCTTAAAAAAAAAAATCCCTGCAGCATGAGGATGAACAATCCAGAATGGTATACAAGACTCCAGATGGAGTCTTAGAAGCTGACTGTATAGCGATGACATCCTATTTTTTCTTTTTTTTGCATTAGAAATAACTGTTGGTCTTTAGTGCAGTATTCCACTTGCCTTCCTGTTCTGGCACTTTCTGCTTAACTTTGGGTCACATTATTTGTCTATGTTTATTTATTTGGTCCATGTATTATAATCAGAGCTGTTTATTACAACCACTCATGCTCTCACTTTGCTTTTAACAAATAAGTTATGTGAGCACTTAGGAGTAGGAGGCTTATATATTTTTAACTGTGTAATATTTTCTGAAAAGCGTATTTCCTTGAATTATTTCCACACTTGAAGTTAGATGATTTTGGCTAACTGTAATGATACAGATGAGAAGCTAAGCAAAAAAAAAAGTTCTTTGAAAGGGCAAAGTGATGCTTCTTGCTAAATACCTTACCTTTGGCATAAATTGCACTATTTCACTTCATTTTTTTATAAAAGATTTCTAGTAGGCATGTTTTCAGACCCCACTAAGGATATTGGGATTTTGTTGCTGCAACAAAATTCCAGTTGCTTGATGGCTTTGGTTTAATAAATGAGGGATATGAATTATAACAAGGCTTAATTATAAGTGTTCAATGCTATGAGATGGTGGCCCAGGGAAGCAACAATCAATATAAGTAACTATTTCTGATTAATAAAGAACAGTTACTTATGTGGAATTTAGCATATGATATTTGAAATATGTGAAATATTTAACAATGTTGTTTCTTCACTATAAGAGAAACGAGATTTCTTCAAATACAATAGGGAAAAAACTACTGAAATATGCATTTGTGAAAGCTGTGGGCATTCAAAACAGTAATTTGTCGTGACACTTTTCAGTGATTTGGACATTTCAAGTGCTCACAAACCACAGAAAATCATAAGTGAAAGAGTACAAAGAAGTTCAACTACTAATTATTTGATAACACTAAGTCATTCACTGGGATTCAGAAAAATCTATGAAACTAGGGTAAATTGCTACTGCCAAAAGGAACAGTTTACATGGCCATGCAACATGTTATTCAGTGACATGTTAAGCTACAATGAGGAAAACCATATTTTTGGCTAATTTGCATGTTTCTGTTTAATTACCATCAGTGCTAAACAGCACATTTTTGAGGTAAATACAAATGGCGGCCCATCCATCAAGCTGGCACAGGACCCCCCCCTTAGCCACTCCCCCACACACATTGCAGGCATCCCCCCCCCCCCCACACACACACACATACACTGTATGTGTAAACTAACAGACATTCCCATATGCACACAGATGATCAGTCAACATGATCCACCTTCCCACTCAAACATAGTCGTGGACACATCCTCCAGTTCATCCCCACACATAAGCACACACACACCCACACACACACATACATGTGTGTACACACACACACACACACACACACACACACACACACACACACACATGTGCGTATGCACACACACACACACACACACATGTGCACACACACACACACACACACACACACACACACACACTATTAATCTTCATCATTCCCACTGGCTGAGTGGCATTTTAGGTTATCTGCCAAAGTAACCCAGTACTGGCTAGCTTTCAAAAGCTCAGACTCCCCTCCCTCCATCTCTCTTCCTGTGACAATTGATTGCATGAGCATATCCTGAAAGAGGAGCCGTCAGCTGCCACAGGAAATGAGTGTGCCATCCGAAGAAGAGAGCCCTCTGACTCTTCACAGGTTCTAGTGACGATTTTTTGGCTTACTGGTCAGATAAGCTCGATTTGGAGGTCTCTGCCTCTCATTTTATTATTAAATTTAATTTTCTCTTTACTTAAAAAATGTATTTATTTTAATATTTTATTTCTAAATAAAGCTACAAAAAGCACTGTCAATGCCAGGAACTGCTTCGTAAAAACTTTCATTCTTTAATTAATAAAGCAATTAACATTAATATTTTATTTCTGTCAGTGTTTACAGTAATTCCTGATTGAATTTCTGCTCGCAGCAGTGTGCATTTGGCTTCTGTGTTTAACAAATGATCTGAAGTAGGGAGTTCATTTGTCAGCAACCTGTGGGTCTTGGATCCGATATCGGATCCGAGCCGGCAACTTGTTTCAAGCTAATGGATCCGAGCTCCTAGCTCCTCGCTCCTCCCCTCACCCATAATCCCCTGCTAACCCTCCATGATGACCTCAGATCTAGTTTGCTGTGCTTGTTGATAGCTGGATTCCTGTGAGCTCGTCTAGTACTTGGCAGTTAAGTTTATATTTTTCTGTCAGCTTTCTTATTTTTTCACAAAAATATTAAGTGTGTAAGTGTTAGGTTCCCTTTAGAGTAAAAATAATTTCTTTTAAGTAGTTTTCCCTCCCTTCGCTGGTCGTTAGAGAGTGTGTGTTGTGTGTTGTGTTTTGGGGCCTGTGTGTGTGTGTTACATTACTTTTTCTTTAAGTATGGCTGAGGCCCCAAAAGCCATTTTTTCTAAATGTACCGAGTGTGGCCATAAGCTCTCCCCGGCTGATGGCCACACTCGGTTCAGGTGCCTTGGGGTTGAACACCTCACCTCAGGCTGTACCATTTGTGCAGCGTTCAACCCCAGGGCACTGAAAGAGTGGAGGTCGAAGCTGGTCTTGGTGGGACTTTTACCCCCAGACTTGGCTCCGGCCTCCGCTGCTCCCGTGGCTCCACCTCAGGCTGTGGTTGCTGCCATTCCTGCCCCCCTTCCTCCGACCGGGACTCAAACTCCCGCTAAAGTGTCGGAGGACAGGGAGGCCAGGAGGGAGAAACGGAGGGAGAAGCACCACAAGCGGCGGGCCGAGACCTCCGTTTCGGCCCCACAAGCTAAGCGGGCTTCTCCCTCCACTGCTTCTAGGTCTCCTCCTCCTTGGCTCCGATCCCCTTGTTTCTCCCCAGGGCCAGAGGAGGAGGAGGAGGCTCGATCTCCATCGAGGTCATCGAGGCGGCATTCCAGGCCTGCCTCGGTGACCTCTTCGAGATCGACCTTTAGTATGTCTGATGCAGACTTGGACCGGATGATGCGAAGGTTCATCCAGGCCCAGCTGCAGATGGGAGTGCTCTTGCCTCCCCCCCCTTCGGGGGGGAGCTCGACACCTTTTTTCCATCCTATTGCTCCTTCTCCGACCCGCTATCCGAGTTTGGAGCATTTGGAGCCGGGGGTGGGTCGGCGCCGAGAGTACTTGATACTTCGGATCCGACCCTGCCCTCGAGCCTGTCGGATCCGACCTCTCGGAGCCGTGGCCCGAGCTTCGGATCCGAGGGATTCAGTGTGCCTTCGGCTCCATCCAGGTCGGAGCACACTGGTCCTTCAGATCCGATGGTCTCGGCGCCGGTTCCGATCCCTTCATCGGATCCGAGTGGGAGCCGACTCTCGGATCCAAGAGAGAGTGGTTCCCCCTCGGCTTTCGATGTTGTGGAGAGGGCTCTGTTGAGAGCATCCGGACCCCCGGTCCTTGTCTCGGCTCCTCCCTGCACTCCCTCTCTGCTGGGCCAGGCTTCCATCACCCGGCCAAAGGGACAGCCTGCTTCAATGTCCCAGATGGTTCCATTGGAACAGGATGTTGCTGGCAAGGCCTCCTTGGACAGCCCCCCCCGAGGAAGTGCCCCACAAGCATAAGTGCAAGAGGAGGCACGTGGACTCCCCTGAGTCCTTAACTGAGGACACGGACTTGGAGGAAGGGGAAGGCTCCCCAAGATCACCCCCTGAGGATGTCTCCTTTGGAGACATCATGGAGATGCTGAGGATCAGAGGTGGGTGGTCTGCCCCCAAGTCTTCCTCCGACGAGTCCGTGTTTCTGGAGGCATTCAAAGCAGGCCCGTCTACCTCTTGGGTGTCCCCTCTAGCCGACCCCTTGGTGGACCTCATTACCACCAGGGCGTGGAAGGATCCGGACACCGTGGAGCCAATACCAAAACGCCCGGACAGAATACTTAGCCCCCCCTCAGACCGATCGCACTGGAGTAAGGGCCCCCCCCCCGTAGATGCCATGTTGACGGCGGCAGCCACGAAGAGGGAATTAGCTCAGGAGAGCCCCTCAGTCCATCCACCGAGCAAGGAGTCCCGCTCGATGGACCGCTTAGGGAAGCGAGTTTTTAGTTCAGCGACCTTCTCGGTAAGGTCTCTGAACTATATGGCACATGTCATCAGGATGCAGCGGGATCTTATCAAAGAATATGCTGCCTCCCTTCCTGAGTCTATGTCGGCTGATGACAAGCAATTGTACTCCACCCGAATGGCCACTCTGAGATCAATTTCAAATACCTCTATGTGGCTATTGTCCCACGCCACAGAGGGAGCTGCTAAGGCTAGCGGAGCAGGCCTAGTCATGAGACGTCATGCCTGGCTCCGTCATTGTGACTTTGTGGAGCCTTTTAAAGCGTCTTTTGCGAACGCCCCTTTCAATGCTTCTGCCCTATTTGGCAAAACGGTTCGCGAGACACTTGTCCAGAGCGAGAAAGACGGGAAGATGTTGTCTGCCGTCGGAGTCCGCTTCTCTGCTCCCCAGCGGTCCTTTTCAAAGAACCAAAAGGGTCAGAAGAAGATGTGGTTCCGGAAATCGCAACATTCCCAAACCCGCTCCGGACAACCAGTCCTTCCGTGGCAGAGGACGACAGGGAGGACGCCGCCCCAGGGGCAGAGGGGCTCCGAGAAACTTTGGGTCCAGAGAACCTTTCTCTGAATGGTCCATGCAGCAGCCCTGAAGGGTTGCCTGGCTGCTCCACTCTGGAGGCAGTCGGGGGCGCTTCTCGGAGCACCTAGCGGCATGGGAGTCCATCACGACAGACCGCTGGGTGCTTCGCTGGGTGCTTCGCATTATATCCAGAGGGTACAAAATACCATTACTCCATGTCCCCAAATTCAAGAACCTCCCCGATGTACCACCCGATCAGAGGGAGGCCGCAGCCGCAGAAATTCAGCAGCTGCTAAGAAAAGGAGCCATCCAGCCCGTCCCCCAAGACCAGCTCGGATTAGGGTTCTACTCCAGGTTCTTTTTGGTGCCAAAAAAGACGGGGGACTTGAGACCGATTCTAGACCTTTCCCGCTTGAACCTGTCAGTAACCAAGGAAAACTTCCGAATGGTCACTCTTCAATCTATTCTCCCCCTTCTAAGGGAGAACAATTGGATGTGCTCTATAGACCTCAAGGATGCGTACTACCACATTCTAATGGACAGACGATCCAGGAGGTTCCTCCGCTTCTGGCTGGGAGCCAGTCACTACCGGTTCAGGGTCCTTCCCTTTGGCCTCACCACAGCCCCCAGGGTGTTCACCAAGGTATTAGCAGTGATTGCGGTCCACCTGAGACTCCAGGGAATACAGGTCTTTCCGTACCTGGACGACTGGCTCCTGACCACCCCAACAAGGCATCTACTTTGCTCAGCCAGAGATTTCTTTCTCTGCCTAGCCCCACAGTTAGGCATCACCATCAATGCCGACAAATCCCGTCTGGCCCCGACACAAGTCATAGAATTCATAGGAGCCAGAATAGACACCAGAGAGCTACAAGCCTTTCTAACTTCCGAGAGAATCCGGAATTTGCAACTCCATGTGCGGGCTATCCTCCAATCAGAGACTTCATCAGCGGAATTGGTCCTGAGGGCACTAGGCTCCATGGCGGCAGTGATTACGCTCCTTCCATGCGCCTGTCTGAACATGAGGGTACTGCAATGGACACTTTAGTGCAATGGTCCTTTCTATCCCTTCCTCTTCACCACCCCATTGCTATCAGCAAGGCTTGCAGGCGGTCTCTATTATGGTGGCTCCAAGCTTCAGACCTCCATACGGGCCGTCCCTTCTGCACCTCTCCCCCTCTCGCCCCGGTGACCACGGACGCCTCCCGCCTTGGGTGGGGGGGGGGCATTATTCAGGCAGGATGGTCCAAGGCACGTGGAACGACACAGTGACCTCCATGCATATCAACGTTCTGGAGATGAGAGCGGTGCTGTTCGCGTTGCAAGCACTTCAGAATCTCTTCCCCATAGGAACGATTGCAATTCAGTCGGACAACATGTTGGTTGTCTGGTACATCAACAAATAGGGGGGAACCAGATCTTACCCTCTATGCCACGAAGCCATGAGAGTGTGGGAATGGGCGATCTCCACCAACCACTTTCGGATTACAACGCACATTCCGGGATGGACCAACATCCTAGCGGACAAACTCAGTCGCACCCTTCTTACCCCGTACGAGTGGTCTCTCAATCCACTAGTAGCGAAGCAGATGTTCGCAATATGGGGGCAATCCTGCTGCGATCTTTTTGTGTCTCCCTCAAACACCAAATGCGGCAATTTCTTCGCTCTGATTCCCCCTCCAGGGGAAACTCCAAGAGACGCTCTGGTGCATGCTTGGCCACCCGGTCTACTTTTTGCCTGTCCTCCTTTACCCCTGATGCTGCAACTCTTACAGAAAGCCTCGCAGTTGGGGGGCAGGATGATCCTCATTGCCCCATTTTGGCCTTGGCAAATTTGGTTCCCTTACCTGTGGTCTCACCTAGTGAATCCTCCTTGGATTCTGGATCCCAGTCCGGATCTAATCTCCCATCCGTCAAACTTACCGACCCCAAACCTGGACAATCTGAAACTGACAGCTTGGTTGCTCCAGTTCCACTCCTAGTTAGGACTCCCGGTATCTCTTCACCAGTCAAAGCCATCCTTGTGGCAGCGCATAAGCCCTCCACCAGGAAAGTGTACCGCAGTAAATGGAAACGTTTCTCCATCTGGGCGGAGCATCATGATCTAGATCCCTTTACGGCTCTTCTTCCCCCCATATTAGACTTCCTAACCGAACTTTTTCAGGAAAGCGCTAGTTGTTCAACTGTCAAAGTGCAATTGGCAGCCATCTCACATTACCATGTGGGACATGATACAGGGCCTTTGATGTCGGCCAAGTTGTGTAAAACCTTTCTCAAGGGCACCTTCTTGCTTAGACTCCCTATAAAAGAAGCCGTACCACCGTGGGATCTTTCACTAGTTCTTCAGGCCTTGACTGCTCCACCTTTTGAACCCGCTGCTTCAGTAGATCTCAAATTCTTGTCCTGGAAAACAGCATTTCTTGTAGCCATCACTTCAGCAAAAAGAGTTTCGGAGCTTCAAGCTCTTTCTGTGAAGCCTCCTTATTTGATCTTTCACCCAGACAGAGTGTACCTCAGGATCAATCCCTCTTTTCTTCCCAAGATAGCATCAGAAACCAGCATAAATCAATCCATAAATTTACCGGTTTTCTTCCCTAAATATCAGAATAAAGGAGAGTACAAGCTGCACTCATTAGATGTTCATAGGCAGCTTCGCTTTTATACTCATAGAACAGCTGGTCATAGACAATCCGACCAGCTGTTCGTTTCCTTTGCCAAATTTAATTTGGGGAAAGCAGTATCAAAAGTATCTCTATCACGCTGGATTTCTCAATGTATCCTATTGGCGTACCAAGCCTCTGGAAGACCCGCACCTGAAGGAGTTCGCGCACAGTCCACTCGTTCCATCTCTACTTCTGCGGCCTTCAAGTCTAGAGTTCCATTGGATGATATTTGTTCGGCAGCCACTTGGGCTTCATCTCATACCTTTATTAACCACTACAAACTGGATGTGATTTCTAGAGGGAGAGCATCCCTTGGCTCTGCGGTGCTTCGCAATATCCTTCCATGATGGCCACCCAAGGTTCAGGTAGCTGGGGACTCTGTCCCACAGGTTGCTGACAAATGAACTCCCTACTTCAGATTTAGAAGTTATGTACTCACCATAACATTCCATCTGAGTAGGTAGCTTCATTTGTCTGCAACCATCCCCCCCTCCTTCCCCCTGGCCTTCTTCGGATCTATTTTAGTTGGATACCCGTTTTTGGGTATATATTGAGGGGCAAACTCGATCTGAGGTCATGGAGGGTTAGCAGGGGATTATGGGTGAGGGGAGGAGCTAGGAGCTCGGATCCATTAGCTTGAAACAAGTTGCCGGCTCGGATCCGATATCGGATCCAAGACCCACAGGTTGCAGACAAATGAAGCTACCTACTCAGATGGAACGTTATGGTGAGTACATAACTTCTAATTTCTTTTTACTACTTCTGAGGAAGCATTCAGTATTTCTCTCAGAAGTGCATTATGTATGTGTGCTGTTAGACGCTAGAGGCCTGCCTTTACTGTTGTTATTGTACTTTGTTTTCATCTTTTAACAGAAAAATATTGCAGAACTTGTATTTTTTCAGCATTTTTACATTATTTGCTGTATGTATGACTCTGCTCTGTGTGTTTTTAACACTGGATCATAATTTTACCACAAATTAAGTCATTTGAATATACTGTGGAGATTTTATTCTCTCTGACAGAAAAATAAAATGTACTTTAAATTGTGATTAAACTTTTTTGTACTAGTTTAATGTGGCTAATGCGCGCTGAGCTAATTATTAACACTGGTTTGGCACACTAGTTGCTTTTGTGTTTGGACTTTGTGCACTGGAAATTATTTATCTTCTGTCAGTTATAAAAGATTTTTCAGTACATTTCAAACTTTTTTTTTGTTTTTGTGATAATAGCACAGTTTGACAGAGTTTAATTGTATGGGGGCATACTAATTACTAGAAACTTTAAGCACTTAGTGTGATATATTATCCAGTGCTGGCTGATATTCTCTCTCCTGACCTGATGGGTCCTAACTCTGGTGCCCCCCCCATTAAATCTGGTTGTACCTAAAAAGAAAAAACAAAAGAAAAAAGACATGCATTTGGAACATTTCCCTCCAAGCCTGTACTGAAAATTGGCTCGTTCCAAGTTGGACTTTCCCGGTAAACAAATGTTAAATAAATAAAATAAATAAAAATATGCCTCAGCCTGCAGTTAATGTTTCTGTTGGGACCACTGCTTAGCCCACAGACCACTTTCCTTTTGCCCCATCTCCCTCTAGTGTAGCTTTTCCGGATACTATAGAACAGGGGTTAAACACATCCTCCATAGATGTTCCAGTACCTGGCTCAGGTATGAGAGAATGAAAGCCTTTAGGTGCAGAAGTCTGTGGTAAGAGACCCCTTGCCAGATATAATATTACTTCCTAGATATTTTATTTTGTACTGAAGCTCACAAGAAAAAGAAAGAGAAGCTCCATCATACAGCTGATAATCAGATTATAGCTGTTTATAAGGCTGATGTTGTTTTCTTGGCTAAGAGTGTTAGGCAGACAGCTAATTCTGGTGGTTGTGTTCTCATATGTGGCTCTAGAGCTAGTTTGTCTAGAGACCTTTCTGTTGATTCAGAGAATGATGAGAACAATGGTGATTTCTTAGTTGAGACTGAGTTCAGTCACTCTGATTCCTCGTAAGGTGAACCTGAGCTTAAGTCCAAACAAGTGTCCACTTTTCCTCAGATAATTGCTAGATTTAGTGTTGTTTTTACTTGGGAGCAGTCAGGAACTACCCCAGAGCTAGGAAGGGTATGACCTTATAGAGGACGAGAGATGCCCAGTCCTGTGGCTCTCTCCCCTCTCTTACCAGCCTTGGAAGATGTATATTAAACTGCCTGCAGAACACCAACATCTTTTACAGCAGTCCCTAAAATGGCTCATATAAAATATAGGGTCTTCTCAGATATGACAGGTCTCTTTTCTCATCTGACTGCTGACCCAAGCTGTGGTTTCCCCAGCTGCCTGCTCAAATGAAAAGTCCTTGGCTTCATTTAATCTAATGCCCTCTGATAAAAAAGGAAAATGATTATATCTTCAGTGCAAAAGGATGTCTTTTTCTAGTAATCTAGCCTTTAGAATATTAAATTATCAAGGCTGTATGTGGAACATTATTTTACAGTATGTGTACAGTTTTGATGATTTTGCTACAGCCTTACATGCAATGCAAAAATTTTGTGAAAAGTGGAATTGTTTCTAATTTGACTTGGGTTTCAAAACATGCTTTGAGATATGTACTTGTATTTGCAGATACAGTCTGAAGAAGTTATGCTTCTTCTGTTGTTTAAAGACAGTATACTTGGTTATGTAAGCAGAACTCCTCTGATGATTATGCAGCACAGTGGTGCAGTGGTAGCATTGTCGCCTCACAGCAAGAGGTTCTCCGGTTCGATCCTCGGCTGGGGTGCCTTCTGTGCGGAGTCTACATGTCCTCCCTGTGGTCGCGTGGGTTTCCTCCGGGTGCTCCGGTTTCCTCCCATATCTCAAAGACATACTGTGGGTGGATTGGGCGCTCTAAATTGGCCCTGGGTGTGAGTGTGTGCATGTGTGTGCCTTCTGTGGAAGGTTGGGTGCTGGGCTGGCAACTCAACACCGTAAAAAAACTCCACTGCCAATCATGAGCAGACAGGTGATCCACTGTGGTGACCCCTAACCGGGAAAAGCCGAAAGAAGAAGAAGTTACAAGAACATGCATCTGGAGTGTTTCTCCCCAGGCCTCTGCTGAAAATTGGCTTTGTTCCAAGTCAAACTTTTTCAGTAAACAAATGTTAAATAAATGATTTAAGAAATGAAAATTTGAATGCACCTTTAAGCTCTGAATTGTTGTTTGGAACCTCACTTACATAGATTCTCCAACATTGGGATGATAGAGACAAATTAATGCATATCCAAGTTGTATCCAAGTTTTCTTCAAACAAGGCATCTTCCTTCAAGTGGCATATCAAACAAAAATTCCAGCTAAATAAAAGTCAGGGATTCAAAAGGATAATTCTTCAAAAATCAAACAAGAGTGGCTCCTTTCTAAAAAAAGGCTCAGCCTCCTGCAAAGGAATGACTATGCTGAATCACAGAGCAGCCCCCCCCTTCTTCTCTTCCTTCTTCCACCAGACTCTCTCTCTCTCTCTGTCAGCCATGCTGCCTGGTGTCAAACAGTCTCAGACAAATGGTTTCTCTGAATAATTCAGAGAGGGTATACTTACAGTAGATAGAAAATCCTCCCCCTTTCAGGATAATTTCCCACACCCACCATACCAGACAGAGCTGTTTCCTACAGTGCTCCATAACATGGTGTTAGTGGGGGGCATAGAACCAGTGCCTGAGATACACAGAGAGAAATGATTTTACTGTAGAATATCTTTGCTACCAAAAAGGATCACCTTTAAAGTCCTGCTGTAGATTTGTTCTTTCTAACCACCTTTGTAAAAATTCCGAAATTCAAAGTGCTCACCTTACAGTCCGTCCCAGTGTTGCCACCAGACCACTGTTTCATGGTGGCTCTAGATCTCAAGGATGCTTGTCATCATCTTCATATTGCTCCCAATTTCAGAACATTTTTCTGATTTGCTGTGTCTGGCTGACTATCAGTTTTCTGCACTGTCCTTTTGTTTATCTGCTGCACTTTGAGTGTTTAAAAAGTGTCTGGCCTCATTGTTTGCCTATTGCAGAACCTGGAGCATCCACATTTTTCCTTATGTAGATGTTGTGTCTTTTGGCTTTTCCCGGTTAAGGGTCGCCACAGCAGAACTCCAGTCCGCTAATGATTTGTAGTTGATTTTTACGTGCCGAGTTACCAGCCCTGACGCACAACCTTCAACGAAGGTACGCCTATTCAAGCATCTCTCCACGCATGTTAGAAAAATATGTATTAATGTGTATATTAGTGCTTTTAAAAGCCCAAAAGGGTTAACACATTTATTCTATTTCATACTGCATAGATCCATATAAACTGCGAATGCTTTCTGACCTTGTATTTTGTCAGCACAGCTGAAATCTTGCTTGTGCCTTTAGAAATTTACTGAGAAGCAGATGATTTTCTGCTCGGTTAGGAAAATAATGAATAGAACAATACCATTTCTATAATGTTATTAAACTTAGACAATTAGTTCTGTTTGTGCTATGAGAACATACAGAGCTGCAGGAAGGATAGATAAGTAGAACAAAGACTGCTTGAAGAATATGAACTATAATCTGTGTTTGCTTTGTGCTTGAATTAGCAGAGTACCTTGAAATGTTACACAGCACTGTAGAAATAATTGTAACTAGCTAGTGGTCTCCAAGGCCATGTTATTTTTCAAAAAGTTTCTCACAAATCTAGTAATGTAATGTCATGTCAGCAGAAAATCATGAACAATATCTACTGTGAAAAACAATATTGTAGGCTTGTATTTTATTACATCAGCTTTAGAAGGCAATGTCTTGTAAAACAGTATAAGAATGGCTTCACTTCCTGTTACTAATCAGACAGACTCTGTATTTCTGCATGTTTTTGTCTCCTTGCTGCAAGAATTAAAAGTGCCTTAACCTGAACCTTACGTGTATTGGTCTTTGAAGTTTTTTCCTTTGACAGATTGGTCCTTCGGACCAGAAACCTTCACTTCGCCTCAGATCAGACAGGCCAGGTGGCTTGAAACCGTACGGGGAAGAAACCACATCGGTTCTTCTTATCTGAAAAGACCTCCGACTGAATTGTCGTACAAAAGAGGCCAGCCACTTTCTGATCTGTGACTGAGGGACGGGTTTACCTCGAACCAGGTGATCAATCACGAAGGCTCAGGTAAGGTGAATTTACCTTCTCTTTTTCTGTTTTAGATCAGGGACTTGATTAGCATTGTTTTGTCAGGAGATTTGTTTTGTACAGATCAGGGACAAAAAGATTGCTGTCTTGTCATAAATCAGGAAAACAGAACAGGTAGGCAGTCATTCTGGAGAGACTATAAAAAATCCCATGGTACCACGTAAAAGATAAGCAGGGTTACGTAACATTCTAAAGGTTAGAACAAAATGGGAAATAAGTGCACAAAAAGATCACAAACTCCGCCGTTAACCGAAGACGTGAAATATATGCAATCACAACGTGCCGATAATATTAAATACTACTCAAAATGGGTTAATAAGTATGAATTTGAGGTTAAATTAGAAAAATCCTCACTTGTTAAACTTGTCAAACAGCTTAAAACTGATTCTAGAGGTCGGGTAAAAAAGCAAAGTAAATTAGGAATTCCTCAGGCACACAGGTGGATTGAGGAAGCAAACCGTAGGGAACAAAAGAGTAATAATTCAAAAGCAATGTTTTTAAATAAAGAGGACAATAGTTCAGTAATAGCATCAGCCCCTCAACCTCCCTTACCAGAATATGAGGCAAGTGAACAAGTTAGTCCACCCCTGTGATATCCTGCTATCACTGTAAGTAGAGACACTACAAAAGCAACACCGTTTGTTAGAGATCCCGTTGAGACCAGGTCTCGAACACGGGCAGGAAACTCAAAAGGGGACATTGAGCTATATCAAATGGGTAGAAATTCACGATATGCGAATGAAGAAGAAATATGCCCACTTATAGAAGTACCTAATCCTCAGGCAGGACAAGAAGGACAGGACCCATCTCTCCTAGTGTATAGACCGTGGACACCGGAAGATATCCGGAAAGCCACTGAGGGAATTCCCCCATCCAAAAGTTAATTTTAGAAAATTCTTAGAAGACTTACAAGGCATGAGGTTAAGTTATAACTTAAATGGAGAAGAAGTAGAAAAAGTAGTCAGACAAATCGTGGGACCAGATTGGCACATGATCAGAGGCAACTGGAATCCCCGTGACGCAGAACACAAACCCCTACCACATAGCAGCGCAGAGCTGGACAAAAGAGTGAAAGGTCTGACAGACCGAATCTCTGAGAAATGGAAGCCTTGGGCAGACTGGACTTGCATTAATCAATGCATCCAACAAGAAGGTGAAACTGTTGACAGATATTATGCCAGATTGTTAGTGTTTTAATAACCATTGTGGAATGCAGGTTCCTGAAGATCAAATACATGATTCCCCATATGAGCAGCAGCTAAAGAATGCATTTTTAAAAAGCAGTATTGCACCCATAAGCAGCTTTATCACAAAACACATGGTAGATCATCGTACAAGCACAGCCATTGCTTGAATATGCTAGGCATGCCAAAAGGCATTTTAATAGCAAAAAGAAAAGGAAAGCCCAAGTATTTTCTGTAGAAGATGGAGCAGAAGTTTATGTAGTACAGTCTGGGAAAAAGGGCAAGAGAAATGCCCAGGGAAACAAACAATCTGATCAACGATCAGAGGACTTTGAGGGACGAAAGAAAAGGGGGGAGTGCTTTAAATGCGGTAAAAAGGGACACTTGGCAAGGGATTGCAAGAAAAACAAGAAGGCAACCATGGAAGATAAGGAGGGTGAGGACTGACTACATCGTAGTCAGGAATCACTAGAAGGGGATAGTGGAGAAAGGACAAATGAGAATGTGATTGAGGGAGTAGAGAATGTGACAGAAGAAATAGAGGAAGTGCAAGAAGTTACGGATAGTGAAGAAAATGAAATATTGGATTTGGCTTTATTGAGCTTAGAGCTCTATTTAGCAGACACAAAACCAGAAGTTACACTCCTGGTAGAAGGGAGGGAAGTCACATTTTTGTGTGACTCAGGGGCCTCACGGACCCTGATACATCCCTCCAAACTGCCAGAGAACTCAGAGTCACCTGATTACATATTAGTGAAAGCAGCTAATGGACAGCTGTATCGAGCCCCTCTCCCATAACATCGCGATAACTGATCCTGTTTCAGGATTGACCCAGAAAAGCAAAATTGTTGTTTCTGCAAAATGCCCAGTAAACCTCTTGGGCAGAGACCTTATGCAGCTATTTGGTATAGCAGTAGTTCCAACTATGCAGGGTATGGAAGCACAGCGACAAATTGATACTTTTGCAGTGCGATCGGAGGGTGAAACATTTTATTGGTACAACCAGGACTTGGTTACGACTGGTCCAGGGGCAGTAACCGAAGAGCTGATGAACGTAGCCATCAGCAAGTTCCCCTCCCTTGACACTGATAAACAACATTTGTTACACTGTACTCTGTATTATTGTAGCACACCAGGACCTGACAAGGAATATGAGCAAGAATTGCTTAAAAACCATGCAAACAGGTTAGTATTACGTAATCTGTACTGGGGCATAGAAGGGAACAGTGTAGTTAGCTGTTCATTGCCCCAGGAATTCTTTGCACTTTACAAATCTAATAGATTACCACATGTTAGCTTGACTAAGGACAAAAATGCAAAATGGGCAGACTTCGGAGAAAAAGTCACGAGATGGGAAAAACAGACAGAGTTAGAACTTTCAGAACAGGGAGTACAAAAGCAGAAGTTAAATTGGATAACACAGACACACCCGGCTGTACACTTGCAGTCTACGAGGACAGCTGATTAGCACTCTTATTAAAAGAGGAAGAAGATTCCTTACAAAGCATACCAGAAACTCTCTGGTCAACAGGCAAATCAGATGTAGGACTTATTCGTACAGCAGGACCAGTCACTATCACGCCAAAGTCGACATTTAGACCACAGAAGAGACAATATCCCTTGAGAAAAGATGCAGAAGTAGGAATCAAACCTATAATAGCAGCTTTACTTAAGGAAGGAGTACTGGTGGAATCTCCTGATTCACCATGTAACACATCCTTATTTCCTGTTAGGAAAGCAAATGGAGAATGGCGTATGGTCCAAGATTTACAAGCTGTAAATGACGCAGTAATACCAAGGGCACCTACGGTGCCAGATCCACACACCCTGTTGAATGATTTAAAACCTCAACAGAAATATTTTTCTGTGGTAGATATCAGCAATGCGTTCTTTTCGATACCAATACACCCTGACAGCCAACATTGGTTTGCATTCACATTTCAGGGGAAAAGGTACACATGCACGTGACTACCACAGGGATATTGTGAAAGTCCGACAATATTCTCACAAGAGATGGCAAGCAACTTGGCGGGATTTGCCCCACCGAGAGGCAGTCAGATTTTACTTTATGTTGATGACATCCTGCTGGCAGCCCCCACCCAGCAAGATTGCAAAGAAGATATCATAGCGTTATTACAATTTTTAGCCACTCAAGGACATAAAGTAAACAAAAATAAATTGCAGCTTTGGAGAAAGCAAGTTAAATACCTAGGATATGTAATATCTAAAGAGGGTAGAACATTAGATGAGGACAGAAAAATAGCGATTTTGCAAGCACCGAAACCCACTACCAAGAAGGAAATGATGTCCTTCCTGGGTATGGCCAATTTTTGTCGGAGCTGGATTCCAAACTATGCTTTGGAATCTGCACCTCTGACTAACTTAATATATAAGAAGCCTATGGCAGCACAAGATTTATTACAATGGACACCAGAAGCAGAATCTGCTTTCTGCAAATTGAAACAGTTGATAGCATCCTCATTAGTTTTAGGATTACCAAACTATCATAACTGATTTTTCCAAACAGTAGATTGTAAGCAAGGTTATATGACATTAGTGTTAACACAACAGCATGGGGACAAGCAATGCCCCATTGCTTACTATTCATCACAACTGGACCCAGTGGCGCGGTCTTTATCCCACTGTGTACAAGCGGTAGTCGCAGCTGCAATGGCAGTACAGGCTTCGGCCTCAGTAGTGTTGTTCCACCCTCTCACATTGAGAGTGCCTCATGCAGTCGCGATTATTTTACTGCAAGAAAAAGTAGCATATCTTTCTCCTGCTAGGCATCTTTCCTGTATGACTATATTGTTGAGCCAACCTCATATGACAATTGAACGATGCACGACTTTGAATCCGTCTACCTTGCTTCCAACTCCTGCAGATGGCACACCGCACAGCTGCCTGCAGGAGATTGAGCAAAAGACACTGCCTAGAAAAGATCTTACGGATGTTCCCTTGGATGACGCCAAGGTGACATACTACGTCTACGGCTCATGCAAAAGGGGTCCCACAGGACAGAACTTAGTAGGATATGCAGTAGCTTCTGATAGTGAGATTATAGAAGCAAAATCTTTACCACACAATTTATCTGCACAGGCAGCAGAACTGATTGCCTTGACACGGGCATGCACCTTAGCAAAGGGTAAATGTGTGAACATTTTTACTGATAGCCAGTATGCTTTTTCTACTGTACATGTTTTTGCGCAACAGTGGAAAAATCGAGGAATGATAACATCTACTGGCAAACTGATCGATCATGCACAGTTTATTTTAGATCTTTTAGAATCTATTCAGTTACCTCAGAAAGTAGCTATTTGTACATGCATAGCTCATTCCAAGCAACAGGATAGAATTTCAAAAGGTAATGCGAGAGCTGATACATCTGCAAAGCAAGCAGCTTCAGAAGTATTTCTTTTGAATGAGGAATTACAACCTTCTGAGATTTTAGACTTAGAAATGTTAAAAACAATGCAGACACTTACTACGCAGGTTGAGAAACAGAGATGGATAAAATGAGGAGCAATTCTCGAGAAAGGGCTGTACATCTCCAAAGAGGGGAAACCAATATTGCCATCTAACTTGTTTAGATATGCAGCTTTGTTGAGCCATGGGCAATGCCATGTCTCAACGGGGGGGATGGAACAGTTAGTGAACCAAGTGTTCACAATATATGGATTCATAAACTACACTAAAAATTTTTGTTCATCATGTCACGTTTTTAATAAACGTCATGCACAAGGGGTGTTAAATCCCAAGCAAGGGAGTTTCCCTACACCACCGTATCCGTTCCATACTATCTGTATGGATTTCATAGAACTGAACAAATGCGAAAATAAGAAGTATTGTCTTGTCATTGTAGATATGTTTTCCAAATGGGTGGAAGCTTTTCCGACCAAAAATCCAGACGCAGCTACTGTTGCGAAAACCCTTGTTAAAGAAATCATTCCTAGATTTGGCATACCGGAAAGGATCTACAGTGACAATGGCACGCATTTTGTAAATCAAACCATACAACAGCTAAGCAGGTATTTTGGAATTTCTTTGAAAAATCATTGTGCGTATCACCCTCAATCTGCAGGATTGGTAGAGAGACACAATGGAACATGGAAGAATAAGTTAAGGAAGCTTATAGAGGAAACACATAGAAATTTGGTGTACTGTCTGCCCCTGGCACTGTTGAGCATGAGAACTGTTCCGAATGCAAAGGGATTGACTCCTTTTGAGAAGTTATTTGGACGAGAGTATTATATACCTCAGTGGAAACCTCTCATGCCCGCAGACCAGGAAGCCGACTGTACACTTGCTGAGTATATGAGAAAATTGTTGAATTCTAAACATTTGTTGCAGTTAAATTCTGTTTCAGATAAAGAACAAACCAGACCATCAGAAGCAGCAGTAGCCCCAGGCACATGGGTCTGGTGAAGGTCATCAAAAAGAAGAACTGGATGACACCAAAGTGGGAAGGCCCATTCCAAGTGCTACTGTCAACACCCACCTCAGTCAAGATTGTGGAGCGATCATCTTGGATTCACCTGACACACTGCAAACTGGTGAAAAACTTTGAACTGGACAAAAATCTTGTTACTGTTACACAACAAGAATAAAAATGACAAAATCCAGAGCAAACAGGAATGCAGAACAACCACAGAAGTATTGCATGATCATCCTGTTAACTATACTGGTGACACTAATCTTTTTGTTGTGGCCTTTCCTTTTTCCAAGGCTCCAAACAAAAAGTTCACGCACGCAGGACAACGTGCACGGCCCCAGAAAACCAATGAAATCGAAAAAAACGAACCAGCAAGTAGGATTGCTTAAACAAAAGTGTATTTAGTTAAAAAACATCCTCAATATAATGGCAATACACCATTATATATACACAAACCGGTTTCGGCTTCTAACCAAGCCTTTATCAATGCACAAAATTAGAACATTTGAAAAGTCTCACCACCATTCTAGTGCTTCATTTATAGTCCCCATTTTAAAGAAACATGCACCATAATTAACCAACCATAACATCCTTCCATATAAAATATATGCAAAAAGGGAACAACCATTGAAAAAATATAAAGATATCATAATATATATAACAATAGATATATATATATGACATTACAAGGGAATTTTTTTAAAAAATATATAATGACAAATTGCCCATTCATATGTTAATGAAATATTTCCCTGAACATATAATATTCAATGTGTCCCAAATCTGAAAAATCTATTTGAAAAAATTGTTATGGTGCATGTAAATTATATCCACCAAAATGTATCATGTCTGTATGTCCATCAAACCTATATATGACTAAATCGTCATATCCCAACTATTCTGATATGTTTAATCTGGGTCTAAATAGACCCCCCAATTTTATGATCCACATATTTTCCATTTTATTAAGTATCCTGTGCCATCCAGCTTTAAAACTTCTATGTAATACTATCCTGTCTATGACTACAAATTTAAAGACAGCAGATGGATGTTCAGTAGTATGTTTAAATAATGCATTGGCAATACGTTTGTTTCTAATGGCACTCATATGTTCAGCTATTCTAAATTTAACTGGCCTAGATGTCTGTCCGATATAAAAGGCAGAGCACGTACAGGTTACCAAGTAGACAACCCAATCCGAACTGCAATTAGCAAAAATCCTAATCTCAAAAATTTTTGGAGTATTTTTGCTTGTAAATTCTTTTGTTTTTGTTAAATGTTGACAGGCATTACAATGGCCGCAAGGAAAACAGCCTGTTAATCTGTCCCCAAATAGAGTCATTTGTTGTGGCAAACTAGGAATATATCTTTTGTAATGGGTGAAATATGAATTCATATTCCGTCCTCTTCGATAGGAAAACAAACAATGATCTGACAACGTACTATTAAGAATGTCATGTGATAAAAGAATCCCCCAATGTTGGTTAATGATATCCCTGAAACGGTCAGTGTTAGTACCAAAGGTAGTAACCACCCGTTTCCAGCCACACAAGCTGAACTGAATAAACGTGATGCGTTACTCATAGACTGGCACCCAAACTTTAACACTTACCAAGCAATTATATATGTGTATGCTGAGACTTTTAATGTTTCGAATTGTTGGATCTGTACAGCTTTACCGACAGCATACAGGGGAATATTAATGACTGCAGTTCCCCTAGGGGTCAATGAGACCTGGGAAAACTTAATTTATGACACCACAACTGTTAAATCACAAGATAAAATAGCATTGCACTTGTCTGTTCCACAGAAGGGAAATGTGTGTTTCTACAAAAATTATACTGTTCAGGTGGGTTGGAGCAATTGCAATGTGACAGTTCCTTACAAATGTTATACTAAAGCAAATAATGCAGGTTCTTATTGTAATACAAACTATGATTCATTTCTTGAATTGATGCATAAAACAATTAATGAAGTACAACATAATGATGTTCTTTTTAAAGGAGTACCGCACCCACAGACTCAAAAAACATGTTTAAAACATCATGGCATGATGTTTCCTACACAGCACTCTGGGATTATTTACAGTATTTTAAATATTTTTATATGTAATTCCAGACTCTGACCACCTGGAGGCTGGCATATTGACGTGGTTTGGATAAATCAGGTTGTCATCCAGTGTCCCAGAAATCATTGTTTGGGTCAAAATGTTACATCATGCAGGCCTCCTTTTGCCTAAAGTTCCTGTCATTTCATAGATGTTGCATGCGTACAAAGTACTGAGTAAAATAGAACAGTGTAAGTAACATTCCCTGCTGCTGGATGACTACTTAAAACAGAAACTGTGCAAATACCACAGAACACACTCAAAGTGCTGTTTAATGCTGACTTTTTTTTCTAATTTAGTTTAAATGGCACTAATTTGTGAGACAATGAATTCCAGTCCATTTACTTCTCCCCTTCCCCATAACACTTAGCTTCCCTAGCTGTCAAAGTCCTGAGGGTAATTTGACCTGGTAATTCCATTGATTGGCAGATCTCAGCAGGGTGCTTGACTCGTGTAATTTAATCTTTGCTCTAGCATTTCCTTTGTTAGAGGGGACATTTTTTTGCTGCACTATAGCCATGGCCTTACTTGACTGCAATCACATCCAGTAAGGTCTTGCACCAAGGAGCTAAAGAATAAAACATTTATACTATTAACCAGTTTAGATCTTTATTAATTTAAGTGCTAAGGTATCACTTCATGCTTCCACCTTGTTAAAAATTGAGATTTACATGTGCAAAGTGTGTTGGTATGCAGTGTTTGCCTTCATATGTTTTTACTCCACTGGTTGGTTTGCAAAAAAAAAACCTTTTGCAGTGTTCCTGGATTTGTCTTTGTACATACAAACCACATTGCTATATTTTCCCCTTCCTTTTTCTTGTGTCCAGAAGTCACTTATAACAAAGTCAATTTTTTATTGATTTTTTTTTAAATAAAGGACATCAAGATCAACTTACCTTGAATCAGATAATGGATGCCACTGCAAAGAATCACTGTTGAAATATTTGTGCATGGACAAAATCCCTTACTAAATCTATTTGCCAGCCTCCAGTTCAATTGGTGCTATGGCTTTAATATACTGGTGTGTTTGCTCATGCCTTCCAAATATCTCCACCATTACATACCAGTTTTGCAGTGTAGTAACCATCTGACATGCTCATGCACCTTTAGCCATCAATATGCAGCTACTCCTGTTCATGTGAGTATGTGAATTCATTTTCAGACTTAAGGTGTGGAAGCTGCACTGAATAATTCTAGGTGCTTGTTCAGGTTTCACATGGTGCTTGCTTAGAGCTACTCTCATGTTAAGCCACTATGAATATGTTGCACTGCCACCTCTGATACCAGGGTAATGTTTTAATCTTTCTATTCCTGCACTGCACACTAGCAGTATCTGGTGCAAATACAACAGAGAAGTATGCAAGCGATACACCACCTAAGCATCATTTGCCATGCAGAATGTACAAGTATGCATACCAAATTTCTGTGTTTCAAACATCGGTGTTACTACACTACTACTAAATAAAATGAACAGCACTCAGGCTGGGGGAAGGACAAGGGAGCTATGACATCACAGAATGGGTGGGTCTTATTATTTTAGTTAGAATCAGATGACGGCTGTGGTGATGTCACTTTGGGGGAGGAAACTGATTAAAAAAAAAAAGTACCTGCACTGCCTGGCCTCAATGATGTCAGTAATTGGGCGACTCCAGCAAGCTTTATTCAAACGTGAGAGAATGATTTTGTAAGTGAAACCATCACACTATGAGAAGGTAGGCTTCTGTTACAGAAGTAAGGGGAATTATAAAAATTGTAAATGCTTTATTGTTGTTGCTTTACAGAGGACAATGTAAATAGGGAGGAAAAGGGCCGTGAAGTTGAGGAATACATTAGAGAAACCTGTTGTACTCCTTTAAGCAACTGTCTATAATTGATAGGAAAATGTTTCATGCAGGGCAAGCATATATTAATAGCAAGGTTACTACTAAGGTAGAGGATTGTTATTTTGTGTGTGGGAAAAAGGCATACAAATGGTTACCTGAGAATTGGTCTGGCAGTTGTTTTTTGGGTTACCTGGTTCCGGCCATATGACACACTGCAGTTTTGCCTCAAGGTAAAATTCAAAATGCCCGAGAGGTCACCAAGAAACCTGTGAAGAAACCTGAGAATCCAGTGGGACAAATCGAGGTGGGCTGGAGAAATCATCATTCCATGGGCGATAAACTGACACATATGGACTTGAGTGATATTGTTATATCGTGGGCAGGCGTATTACCAGCATATGGAGCAGTGAAATCGATTTGGGAGCAGAGAAAACTGTCTAAACTCCTCGAAGTAATAAGCAATGCAACTTTTTCCGCTCTCAAATTAGTAACTGATGAACTGAATGCTATGAGAACTGTGGTGCTTCAAAACTGCATGGCTCTTGACTTCACCCTAGCTGCGAGAGGTGGTACGTGCGCTTTAATCCAAGAAGAGTGCTGTGTGTACATTCCTGACAACCAGCACGAGATAGACAACCATCTTGAGGTGATTCAGCAAGTGTCGGCCATGACCAAACCAGGCCCAAACCCACTGACGGACTTTTTCCAGAAATGGTTTGGGGGGGTGGGGTACCATCCTAATGAACATCTTGATTGCCATTTCTGTAGGTATGCTGCTGTTGGGAGTATGTGTTTGTTGTGGCATCCCCTGCATGAAAAGATTGATTAAAGATTTTATAGACATGTCGGTTTCTGAAACCTTATATCAAAGTACTGAGTTTGAAGAACTGTTAAAGACTGAAATGCTTTCATAAGTTAAACTGAATTACTTTCTTAACTGCAAATCCTGAATGGAAGAGGTTAGGAGAAGAAACAAACTGTTTATGCTTTTGAAAGTAGAATAAAAGTATTAATAGGGAGGAAATTTTAGAAAAATATGTATTAATGTGTATATTAGTGCTTTTAAAAGCCCAAAAGGGTTAACACATTTATTCTATTTCATACTGCATAAATCCATATAAATTGCGAATGCTTTCTGACCTTGTATTTTGTCAGCACAGCTGAAATCTTGCTTATGCCTTTAGAAATTTACTGAGAAGCAGATGATTTTCTGCTGGGTTAGGAAAATAATGAATAGAACAATACCGTTTCTATAATGTTATTAAACTTAGACAATTAGCTCTGTTTGTGCTATGAGAACATACAGAGCTGCAGGAAGGATAGATAAGTAGAACAAAGACTGCTTGAAGAATATGAACTATAATCTGTGTTTGCTTTGTGCTTGAATTAGCAGAGTACCTTGAAATGTAACACAGCACTGTAGAAATAATTGTAACTAGCTAGTGGTCTCCAAGGCCGTGTTATTTTTCAAAACGTTTCTCACAAATCTAGTAATGTAATGTCATGTCAGCAGAAAATCATGAACAATATCTACTGTGAAAAACAATATTGTAGGCTTGTATTTTATTACATCAGCTTTAGAAGGCAATGGCTTGTAAAACAGTATAAGAATGGCTTCACTTCCTGTTACTAATCAGACAAACTCTGTATTTCTGCATGTTTTTGTCTCCTTGCTGCAAGAATTAAAAGTGCCTTAACCTGAACCTTACGTGTATTGGTCTTTGAAGTTTTTTCCTTTGACAATGCAGAAGACACTCTAGCTGAGAATTGAACCAGACAGCGTCTTACTGTGAGGCGACAACGCTACTGCAGCACCACCACCGCAGATCATTTTTCCTTATGTAGATATCTTGCTGATTTGTGCAGATTGTGGAATTCTTAGACAATGTTGCATTCCTCCTTTTCCACCTGGGCATCAAACTGAACCTTCAGAAGTTCTTCTTCACACCCTGTCAATGAATTACTTTCTTGTGGTGTTTGATAGATACAGTAAAAAGGATGACCTTCCTGCCAGAAGACAAAATTCCGACTTATCAGGGCATTTTCTTGGTCTTCTCTCTTCTAGATGTGGCCTCAGTGGGAGAGCTCTTCAAAGTTCTAAGCCTAGTGTTATCACCGATCCACATGATACCACTAGCCAGACTACCACCGCGGATCATTTTTCTTTATGTAGATAACTTGCTAATTTGTGCGGATTCTGTATTAAAGTGTGTGGAATTCTTAGACAATGTTGCATCCCTCCTTTTCCTCCTGGGCTTCAAACTGAACATTCAAAAGTTCTTCCTCACACCCTGTCAATGAATTACTTTCTTGTGGTGTTTGATAGATAGAGTAAAAAGGATGGCCTTCCTGCCAGAAGACAAAATTCTGACTTATCAGGGCATTTTCTTGGTCTTCTCTCTTCTAGATGTGGCCTCAGTGGGAGAGCTCTTCAAAGTTCTAAGCCCAGTGGTATCACTGATCCACATGATACCACTAGCCAGACTACACATGAAAAAAAATCAGTTGTACTTGAAGAATTTTTGCACCCACGACCTTCATTCATTGGATTTCCACTTACCAGTACTGGGATTTGTGAAACAGGAACTGCAGTAGTGGAGGCGTCAAATGTCCCTGAATACAGGACTCCCTTTTTCTCTTTATACCCTTTTCGAATCTATCCAGAAGGACTCTTTAGATATTTTGTGTGTGGAGCACCATCCATTGGTGTTTAAGTGCAAGGCTTCTTGGGTCCTCAGGACATGCCAAAGCACATATATGAGATGCTGGCTGTGATTAATGACTTTAAAATTCTTCATCACTTTTGGATTCTGGGTCCTATTCTAATGTTCACAAACAACACTACCATGATGTGGTTGCTAATCATGTAAGGGGGTACAAATTCATACTCTCTTTGTCAGTTGACAATGATGGCCTCGGAGCTAGCTGTACAGCATTCTCTGACTCTTCATGCCCCGTACATTCCATCAGAGCAAAATATAGTGTCAGACAGACTAAACAGATCCCTTATGAGTGGAAGCTCGATGTACAAGTTTTCCAGGACCTGATCCAGATGCGAGGAACACCTCAAATAGATCTTTTCACCTCCTTTCAAAACAGGCATCTGAAAAAATTATGTTCAAGACATCTTTGCAGCCATGCTTGTAATACAGACGCTCTATCATTCCCATGGTCAGGAATGTTCCTGTATGCATTTCCACTCTTACCAATGATTTCCACTGTGTTTCCAAAGATGCAGAAAGAATTACCAGAGATCATTGTGGTATCCCCCTTTTGGACCACACAAAGTTAATTTTTCCTTTTGATAGAATTGGTAAAGGGTAGTTACCACTACGTTCCTCACAAATTAGATCTGCTCACACAGCATCAGGGGTGAATGGTACACCACAAATTAGAGCTATTGCAACTGACAACCTGGATGATTCTATTTTGATACTTTTTAGGCACTTGTTCCATGAGGATATGCAGCAGGTATTTAAGGAGGCAAGAAAACCTGGAACAAGAACATCTTATGTTTATAGGTTCATATGTGTATACTAGGCTAATGACCACTAGGGCTCTTATAAGCCTAGCCATACAGCCCAAATGTGACCCACAAATTTGATTTTTGTTGGGGTATTTACTATCTGTCTCAGTATTTAGTGACATAGGCACCAGATCAGGGGTGAATTTCTGATTACCTATCCATTGGTCCAAGTTGTGCTTAAATAGGGTTAAGGAAAAACTTTGATGCACATGAATGGGGAACCTGTTCCAGAGAATAGGAATTCCCTGAGAAAGATATCTGTCCCTTCAACATGTTTGTCACAAGCAAAAATTTAGGTCTTTAGGTGTAGTAGTTCTGATGCTGTTTGTTTTGGAATCTTTTGCACACTAGAGTTCCCTTGCATGCCAGGCAAAGATCACTTCTCAGTAAAGAGACAGGGCTTTGAAGTGATCATCATAGGATATTGTGTTTATTCCCTATATTTTTTGTAGGGAATCTTTGTGGACGTTCCAGTTACTGCATGTGTCTGGCCAATTACATACCGAAGACCCATACTCTGTGATGGGTCTGATGTGGGCAGTGATACAATGGCCTCTCTGGACCTAGATGCCAAACTTATAAACTGAGAAACATAGAAGACTTTTCTTACTACCATGGACACATGTTGGTAGAAGGCAAGGCTACTATCTACATGAGTTCCCAGATCTCTGACTAGTGAGTCAACTTTTGTGGGTCTTTTTTTGATTATGTTGTTGCCCTGGGTGGTTGACTTCCCAAAAGGTACAATATTGCATTTCTTGTCATTGAGTTTTAAGCCAAACCTTTTGCACCAAGTGTTTGTTGGTGTTAGACCTTCCTGAAGTGTGTTCTCATCTTGAGCGGATTCAATGACTGCTCACAGTTTGCAATCATCCGAAAATGTGGTCAGCCAGAGGCCTTTAACATTGGCTTTAACCTGTGAAAAGAAGAGCGGGTCCATCACGGGTTCTGGGGGACTCCACCCATGACCAGCTCCTTTTTGGAAGCAGCCTAACCAATGCTAACTTCTTAGGTCTTATCACTGACCCAGCAAGCTATCCAGTGTGTTATAAAGGAGTTTATGCCTAGTTTTGTATGTTTGTTAACAATGCCTGGGTGCGGTGTTGTATCAAATGCTTTAGCCAGATCTAGGTAGGCAGTATGCACTGTTTTTCCTTCATTCATTGCCTTACTAACCTCTGCAAAAAAGCCCACCAGTTTCAGTAAGCATGACCTTCCTCTGACAAAGCCAAATTGGAATGGAGCCAGTGTCTGGAGGTCTCATGTGTCATTGTTGATAATTTCAGTAATACTTTTTTCCATGGCTTTGCACATAAGACTACTGGGTCTGTAGCCTCCAGAATGTGTTGCAGGACCTCCCTTATGAAGGGGGATAACCATCACAGTCCTCCGTTCTCAAGGCACAAAGCCTGCTTTAAGACTATAGTTAAATAGTGAGCCCAGAGTCCTGATAGGTTGTACTTTAGACTGTTCAGGAGGCATTCTGGGATGTTATTGGGGCCCATTCAGGCTGTGCTCTTAGCTTTAGTTTTCACAGTCAGTACATGCTCCCTATTTATAGTTGGGAGGAATTTGTTTGAGCGTATATCTTAGGGGGTGTTTGGGAGTGAGAAGTGGGTAAAGTTGGAAATGAATTTGTCCGCTAACAGGTTTGCAATATCGCCAGACTCAGTAAATGTAGCAACATTAACCATGAGTTCACCACATTGCTGTGTGCTGCCCTTGAGGTCTTTGACATAGCCTCATGGTTATTCTTCAACTGGGAGGCTATCTTAACCTCAGCGTTGGCTTTGCTTGACCTAATTAGTTCTGTTTGTTGCCTGTTTAGTTTGATGAGAGAGGTTTTATCTTTAAGGGAATTACCTATCATGATTTTTGCCATATTTTATCGTTTGTCGTATATCCTGTTTAATTTGTGATGTCACCAGGGTGGTTTGTTTCTCGGTCTAGTTCTGGGCTTACTTCTGGTTGGTATAGCAGCCTCTGTACTGCTATTAAGTTTTTCTAGGTGGTGCTTATCCAGTAACAGAGGTCCAGAAAGTGTTTTGACCCCACTGGTTTTGAAACATTTGTGTTAGCTACTTAGAGATTGTCTGTCCTATGCTTCTAGCAAAGTGCATCCTGCAGCCATCTCAGCTTGTCTGCTCATGGATCCCCATCTTTCATCTCTTTTTGAAAGGAGTGTTGGATGTGAAATCCCCTTAACAGCAAATTCTTACTTGGCTTTATTTTTGAAATACTGACCTTCCCTCCTTTGAACCTGATTCTCAGACTGATTTACAGTTCATTACTTGGAAAAATGTTTTACTTATTGCTTTGACATTTGCAAGGTGCTTCTCTGGGCTGCAGGCTGTCATGGTGGGGTACTATCTGATTTTTCACAAGAACAGGTCATTCATGCCTAAAGCTGTGTCTGAATTTACCTTCAATCAAGTGATCCATTTCCTAGTGTTCTATTCTGATCCAGAACACAAGGGGGAAAAGACTCAACATATCGTGGATGTGCACAGGCAGCTCAGGTATTACCTTGATAGAACAAAGCCTTTTAGGAATGCTGAACAACTTTTTGTCTCCTGTACAGGGGCTATGAAAGGTCAGCCTATGTCTAAGCAAACAACTGTGCAATGGTTGTCCTCTGCTTTTGTTTTCTGTTCCTCCCACAATGGTAAATCTCTTCCTAGCAGTGTTAAGGCTCACTCTTCTAGGGCTTTATGCTCTTCGATGGCATATTGGAAAGCGGTAGATTAGATGCAGTGACCTCATTCTCTGTTCATACATTCAAAGATCCCTACAAACTGGATTACTTTTCAAGGTCCAGAGCAGACAGTGTTAAGACCATTCTCCAGGTGCTCCTAGATCCTTATCTTTCCACCTGCTAGGCAGGTAAGCTTTGGGAATTTATCCAAAATGCTACTGAGGCAGTAAGAATGATGAACATAGTATAACTGAGCAAGTTCCACTTACCTGTAACAGTAGATGTTTGAATTCCTCATTGCCTCAATGGCAGCACCCACCCACCATCATCCAGACTGTACATAACTGAGGTGGGTTGCAACGTCTTTAATGAGGTTGTTGCTGGATTTGGTTTTTATGTGCATGGCCGGCCTTAGGCATAGGCGAACTAGGCAACGGCCTAGGGTGCCAAACAGGCCAGCCTCATAAAGGGCGTAATTTTTATTATTGACTTATTTGTTTTAATTAATTAGTTCCGTTCATCTTGGCGCCCTGTTTGTCCTAACCGTACTGTGAGTTTTGCACCCTATTCTGTAGTCCATCCCTGGAATACGCACAGTCCAGAGCCCTTCAGCCAATACCATAAGTTTCTGAATCTTAATTTGTGCCATGGCTCTTTCTAATAACTCCGTTACCATGGTTTATAACAACAGTTTATTTTCTGTTGTGAACATCATTTCCTCTTTTCAGCCTAGTTGTGAAAAAAGTACAGCAGAGGTACCAAACAGTATGAGGATCTTTTTGATTTAGAAGATAATTTATTCAGGCTTAATATGTTTAATTTGGAGTTGTATTATATATTATACGTTTTATTATGTTCTTTTACTTAGATTTTTTTTTCATGTCACAAGCTGGAAATGAAAAGTGCTGTAGCTGAACAATGAGTAAGGTGTGAGCTTTGAGGAACAATGCATGTAGTACTGAATACCAGTATAAAACATGACAGTCCATAACGTTGTAGCAAAGGTATGCAAGAGTTTGTGAAAGTGCAGTTTGTTTGCGTCTGCTTATGGGGTTTGGTCACTTTTGTCAAAATGTAGGTGATAGAACGAAGTGCATTAGTAATAAACATTTTTTACATTTTATTGCTGTTTATTTTGCTTAGTGTTTCTGTTTGGCTTGAAGTGTCTGTTCTACCGCATTTCTTAGATAAACGTCTCTGTGCTTTCTACCTCTGACCGTGATTTTGACTCAAATTTTAGCTCTGTCCCTCTTAAACCCTCCGAAAACTGGTAACTTTTGTAGAAAAGGAGGTGAATTATACTTAATAATGACAACAGAGTTATAGATTTCTCTTATTTCAGAAAATGCATATTAACTGGTATTCTCTTATTCTGTCAATTTTTCTAGTTAATAGTATTAATATTTTAAGTGTCCCTGATTGTTCCTGATTATTCCTGGATGTGTCCCTGATTCTGTTGAGATTTGTCCCTGATTGGTTGAGAGCTCTGCCCTTAATCGTTTTTCTCCCTTTTTAATTTCCCCAAATCTTTTGGGTTTCTAATACCATGACGGGAATAGACCCCATTCCTAAGTCAAAGTACGATTAAAGTTCATGAAATTAGTATTGTTTCACTCTTTGATGTCAGCCAAAAGTGCTCTTCGCAGCACCCGCATCGTGCTCAGTAATGGCTCCTTCTGCAGTTTGTATGGAGTTACATTGTATTGGTAGTGTATCTAAATATGATTGTAGACTCTTTTTTATAAGATCCGTTGCTCCTACTACTATTGGAATTATCTGGGTATCCTTCTTCCAAATTGCTCTCATTTCTGCATGCAGATCCTGATATTTTATAACTTGGTGTCTCTCTGTATGCAGGGCACTGTAGTCACTGGGTGTGGTGATTTCAATGATCAATGCTACTCTTGTCTTCTTTTCTTGGACTACTATATCCAATTTTGTAGCATCTATCTTTTGAATTGTTGGTAATGGATGATCCCATGTGATGTAGACTTCATCATTTTCTATGATGCTTTGTGGCTCATGTTTCCAGTGTTTTTCAGCCACTCCAAAACCATAATGTTTGAACAATCCCCAGTGCAACAGTCTCACCACGTTATTATGCCTTTCAGTATACAGTCCTTCTGCCATTAGTATTTTCCAACCAGCAACGAGGTGTGCAACTTTTTCCAGTTCGGTTTTACAAAACCTACATTTGTCTGTTTCTCCCACATGTTCAATGGACTTTGTAAACCAATGTGTACGTAGCCCACTATCTTGTGCCCCAATATTAATCTTTCATCTTTTGGATTGTATTCACCTCTCCTTAACCATTCCTGCATTTGTTCCTGATCAACATGAGGTTATTCCAGAAGTTTTCTATACTTGCAACTATATTTATGCATTTTCCACATTTCTTGCCTTTTCATCTGGTCCTTCATCTTATATTCTTTCTTTTATTTTTTTGGCACATTCAGTTGCTGCCTGATTTTTATCTACTTCTTGTTTGATTTCCATTCCTGGTTGAAGCTGATATGCTTCTGCTAAATTAAGCAGGGAAGTCATCTTAAATTTATTATCCTCATGTTTCAAAACTTTCGCTATGTTTGGATCTTGTGAGGTCAGCAGGTATGTGTGGAGTCCCACGATTACAGATCTATACATGTAATCAATTTCAAGGAGGCCCATCCCTCTTCGGAACGGGGAATATATAATCTTGGTATGCACTGTTTTTTATAGATTATTTGGTGATGAAGCATCCTTCTTTTAATATCTGATCTATCTAACACGTTTTGGGGCCAGTCAATCACTCCAAAACTGTAAGTTAGGATAGGAAGACCAAATTGGTTTATAGCTTGGATTTTGTTCCTAGATGTCAGTGCTGTTTTCAGGATTAATTTAAGTCTTCTAAAATATTCCTTACTAAGTTTTACTCGCATTTGTTCATGTTTTATTGCTGATCCTTCATCAATTCCCAAGTACTTATACACTCCCTCTTGCTCAAGTTCTTTTATATTACATTCTTGTCCCAAACTGATGTTTTCCAGGTGCTGCAGTTTTCCTGCTTTAAAGGTTGCTTTTGCACATTTATCAAGGCCAAATGACATTCTAAATATCATTTTAAAAGTTTTGACAACCTGCAGCTGTGCTTTCAGTTCCTCGTCTGATGAGCTATATAGTTTAAAATCATCGACAAACAGAAGATGAGAAGTCTTTAGACTTTGTTGTTGTCTAGGAGCCAAATTGTAGCCATGACCTAAGCTGTTAAGTAGACAACTTAATGAGTTAAGGGCAAGGCAGAATAGCAATGGTGACAGAGAATTACCCTGGAATATCCCCCTTTGAATTTTTACCCCTGGGATAGTAATTTGTCCTATATCATGGTTTAATTGCAAGTGGTCTGCCATTGTTTCATGGTCACTGTAATGTAGTCAATCAGTGTAGGATGTATCTTATACATGTTTAAGCATTCTTTTATCCATGAATGTGGAATACTATCAAATGCTTTTTTGTAGTCATTCCATGCCATACTTAGATTCTTCCCCTTTTTACAGTTCTCCACTATGACTTTATTTAACAACAAATGATCCTTTGTTCCATATGACTTTCTTTTATTGCCCTTTTGTTCTACTGCCATAATTGAGTTTTCTTCTAAATGACTATAAACTCTGTCAGCATCAATTCCCGTGTATAGCTTATACGTCGTCGGAAAGCAAGTCATTGGTCTGAAATTTTTGGGGTAGCTTGCAGGTTCACTCTTAAGTAGGAGCATTGTTTTTACCTGTTGTTAGCCAGACTGGTGTCTGTTCGGGGTGCGCATATAAATAGCTCTTACTCATGGCTAGGTCTTCATGCAAATATGTTAATACTTTTTTAACCAAAAGTTAGGTACTGCACCTGGGCCAGGGGTTTTCCAATTAGAGGCTTTTCTTAACTTTGTTTCAGTCTCTCTGGCTATTACTTCATCCCATTTTATATCCTATACATATAAACTTCTTATTCTTTCTTTTACTTTTATCCATTTAGCATCTTTGTTGTGTTCCACAGGATCTTCATAAATACTTCTCCAAAATGCATCTATTTCTTCTTTTTTTGGTGGTCTTTCAATTCCTTTTACCTTGTTTCTCAATCCTCTATAAAACTTTCTGGGTCATCACTAAATTGCCTGTTTGGTACTTTTCCTTTATATTTATCTGTGTATCCTCTAAGTTTTTCCGCCTGTTTTGAAATTTTTAATTTATTTGTGATAGCGCATGATAGATCCTGGTCTGTTCTAATACTGTGCACTGCTTTTATCACTTTCTTAGTATTTTTGTTGATCTATATCCTCTTCTATAGTCTTCTAACAGTGACACTTCTTATCTTAATTGATTTATATTTTTCTCTATTCGATACTTCCATGATGGTATTCAATTTCTCCCCCTCCTTTGCCTCACTACCCTATGCTCTTGTGGTAGAACTTTATCAGTTATTAATTTAGCTGCACAGTAACATATCCTGTTTACTTCTGTTATATTGCATGGATCTCTACAGACAGTCCTAATTACTGTGTTCATGTCTTTTATCAGACTTCTGACTTTTGAGTTTTATTGACTTTCTGCAGTCTGTTTCTTTCATTGATTTTAATATATCTATGTCCATTAAATCAAGCAACTCTTGCCTTAGTTCATTTTCTTCCAGACTGAGGGCACATACTTTGTTTTCCACTTCCTGTGGGCATTCTGTAGAGAGTTCTATAGCATCTTCCTGTGGCACCATCTTTTCGATTTCATCCTGTGCCATCTGTTGCTCTGTCATATGGGAATTCACTAGCTTATCACTCCTCAACATTGACTGCATCAGAGTTTCCACAGTCTTCGGTTCCTTCCCTTGCTGTCTAGCTTTAAGTGAATGTTTATACTGATTTCCCGTGGAAGGCTCCAAAATATCTTGATATGGCACCTGACCAATTGCTTTCTGTTCCACTGGTTTCCCCTTAATTTGGATAACCATTGCTCTATCCTCTTGTGGTACTTTCTGGATTAGATTTTCTACACTGAATCCTTCAC
Organism: Protopterus annectens; assembly: GCF_019279795.1. Lineage (NCBI taxonomy): Eukaryota > Metazoa > Chordata > Ceratodontiformes > Protopteridae > Protopterus > Protopterus annectens. The sequence goes on from NC_056729.1 coordinate 1,058,768,019, forward strand.
TTTGCAGGTACTCCATAACCTCAGTTTCTATTTCTTTAACTTCTCCATTACAGATCTCCTTTTCTACTTTTCCTCTTTGTCTTATTTTTTGTATTGTAAAGTTTTCCATATCCAGATTCTTGTGCCTGTATTTCTCTTCAAATATCATTGGTGCTGCTCTTTTTGTATTGGTTAGTTTTGTTTTCTCTTAGGGTGGCCGCGGTGGTGCAGTGGTTAGTGTTGCTGCCTCACAGTAAGAGGTTATCTGGTTCGATCCTTGGCTGGGGTGCCTTCTGTGCGGAGTCTGCATATCCTCTCTGTGGTCGCGTGGGTTTCCTCCGGGTGCTTCAGTTTCCTCCCACATCCCAAAGACATGATGTAGGTGGATTGGACACTAAATTGGCCCTAGGCGTGAGTGTGTGCCTTCTGAGGAAGGTTGGGCACCGGGCTGGCAACACGAACATGTAAAATTCCACTGCCAATCATGAGCAGACAGGTGAACCGCTGTGGCGACCCCTACCCGGGAACAACCAAAAGAAGAAGAAGCAGTTTTGCTTTCTCCTTTGCATAAATATTACACCATATTAAATCTCTTTTTCTTTCCCATGTCCATATTTCTTCTTTTGATGTCTCCTGATCTTCCTGCTTCTTCTTACTTTGGGGACTCACTCCATCATGCTGTGATGTAGTATGAGTTTCTCCCCCATATACATGACAGAATGTTTGACAAGTAGTTAGAATGAGTGGCACATAACAAGCTTGAGAATAAAAGTAAAATGCACATTAGAATCAGATGCTGTACAGTTTTCAGTATTTGTGGACTTGCAGAGCACCACATATTATGAATGAGAGTATACTTTAAAATATATTTGGACCTTGTAAATTTACATTCTTCTTACAGTGCAGATAGTTTTAGGAGCTAGAAGAAATTATGCATTCCTTTATAATTTCAATTGAGAAGAATGGTGGTATCTCTAGTTTGTATAAGTCCCCATGACTGAAGATAGCACAAACACGAATGCAAGTGTTTGCGTTTTTTATTCCAAATAACAGCAGTATATGTACAGTTCAGTTTGCACTCAGGAGAGCAGTTCTGTTTCCATTAACCCAGGAAAGCAGACTTAGACCATCTAGTCATCTTTAGATACCTTGAAGGAATCTAAACTTGGAAGGTACAACCTACACCATATTTTTGTATTTCTTATTTGCATTTGTTAAACAGGCTAAATCATTGATCCACATGGACTCTGTCTCAGTCTGAGAGCACTGCTCTTCCCCTTAAAAAAAGAAAGTGTGATTTTTGTCAGTGTTCAATTGTACAATTAGAAATATAAACAAGTCTAGGATATTCCCATAGGTGAAAATTAGTGACTTGGCCTGATCTATTTAAGAAGTTATACATCCAGAAAGGGTGCATGGCTGCATTCTCTTGTAATAACCATAATATGGAAATAGAGTATAAACAAACATACATTGCACACATTTCAGTTCTTTTCTGTTGCCCAGTAGCTGTAAAGTAGAGCTTTCATACCAATAAGTGCTGTTGGAGAAGCCTAAAAAAGCCTTAAAAGGAGGAATCACAGCAAGGAAAACAAACCAGTAAAAATATAACAATTTCTGCTCTAACAATACATTATATTAAACCCCCAGGTGTAGCTATATATGCTGTCTGATACTGAATTAACTAGACGTGAAGCTATTAGACCAATTATTAAGCATAACTCCAGGGGAATAGATGAAGGCAGGCTGTCCTGCAGCAGTGTACTGTTTGAACATCTACCATCTACTGTAGTGAGTATATTCATATCTAAAGGGTCGCTGCTCCAGGAAGAATAATAGAGAGAGTACCAAGCAGTGTACCTTCAACTTCCATTGTAGATGGATAGTACATAACATGCCCTGTAGGACAATCAAACAGTACTGTTTCATCGATTCATAGATGTTACAAGGTTATTGAGTCTTACGACCATTTAAACCTTGGCCAGTGCCTTCTCTCAGGTTGCACTTCCTTTCAGTGTGGGGAGGGCATACAAGTCACAGCTGCCTAGAGTAAATTTGTGGATACCAATCCAGTCATCTTGGTTATTCTTAAGGGAATATAGCAAGTTGCATTGCTTAACATCCACAGGAAGTTTATCCCATAGGTTTGGGAGGTGCTGGGTTAAAATCTCTTTTTTCACCATGTTTTATTCATGTGTTGGTGAAGATTTAGGTCCCTGTTTCTAGTTTTGTTGTAATTAAAGAGATAAATCTACATACTGTAGAGAGAAACTATCACGTTACCTACTGGATTGCTTCTTGTCTTGAAAAAATCTGCAGGGGGATGATGTTGTATTCCAAAAATAAAAATATAAGTTTATGGTACAGCTATTGAACTTGCAAAGATGCAAGAAGTCCGGGACTTTAATCTGTAATGGCATGGTAACCAAGAGTGAGATCTCCCCTCTAAAGTCTATAAGACTCTCAATTTTATTTATTTACTTATTTATTATTATCATTTGTTGACCATAATTATCTGACTCAGCAAAAAAACTTTTTCAGTGGAGGCCTGTGGCACGGCCAGCCTTAGGCATAGCCACCACTTTGAAGTTTTCTGCAAATTTTTTCTTTGCTAGCCATATTGCAGATTTTATTTTATTTCTGAGAATTCTAAAGTTTATCTGCATGGGCCTCCATTGAAAAGGGATTATTTAATACACAGTCTGATGCCTCTAGTAAAGAAATGCAAGCAAACAAATACGCAAAATAAAATAAAATAAATCTGTATGTGTTAGGAGCAGGGAGAAATTGTTTGTTTTCATGTTTGCAATATAGAGTTTGGGGCAACATGGATTTTATGCATATCCTAGACTACTCCTGGGGTAATGGAGTTAGGTGAAATAAGAATATTACAGTGGTTGCCCAGTTTTCACTATTAAAGTCAACAATCATTGTTTCCATAGGAGATCACTGCTCATTGTCTAAGCATGCACTAAAATGATTCCTTTCTTTTGGAATATTTCTCTCTTCTTCATATTTGTGTGATTGTGGAGATGTGTACATGTATCTTCAGGACTTGTGAGGAAAGGGGTGCTTGTTCCCCTGCAAAAAACATGCATTAATTTTTTTCATGTGGTTGGTTCATTGAGGAGTTTAGCTCAGGAAGTTGGTTTCTTATGATTTGTAATGTGAGGACTTATAGTGGAAGTAAATAAAGCAAACTGTCAATATAAATATAAATGTAAACATTAGAAGACTTGCAGTACTTAGGCAGTCGGAATTTCAAACATTCATTAGAGTTCCTTTAAAAATCATAAAAAACTGAACCCTTAACTAAGATGCGATTTAATACACACTGCCATAATGCACTGTATTGTTAGAGCAGATAGAACAGAATTACTTTTGTTCATGGCTTGGCAATTGTAATAGATTATTTATCACGTAATAGCAGTTTGGTGCACACATGGTGATTATAAATTTATAGCATAATATATAGTATAAATATGTATATTGAGTAGGTAATATTTAATTTTTATCTCATTACAGTACTTTTGCGCATATAGGATGATTCTAGTTTTTATAATGGAGGCAGCAGAAACAGTTAAAGACAAGGTCAGTGTTAAGCATTGCTTCTGCTGCTTCGCAAATATTTAGTGTTGTAATAGGTTAAGTCCTACTTTGCTTTTGCTCATGTTTGTTGAACTGATTTCCATTTCTGTTTATATCAAAATTGTGTTCTGCCTTACCTTTATAATGGTTGACCTGTCAGGAGCATAAAGCACACATCAGGGAACATAGTACTTTATGTAGTGTCTAATAGTTTTAACCGCATTACATACATACCTCTGAATGAAGTGTATTACATTATCAGGAATGTACCTCATTTGGGGTCTTAAAAAGTTCATGTTCCTTGAAGTTCCACACTGAAAAGGTCTGTCACACATTCAGTGTTGGGAATTTTTTAACTGATATCCATAATAAATATAAATGAATCATATTAATTCATTAAAATATATATTTTTATAAATAATAGCATCTTTTAACCATCCTATGACCTTCCTAGTTGAAGTTGTTAGTACACTGTTAATATGTGTTCCACATTTTGCCCATTTGTTGCACATTTTGAGGCCTAGTGTTCCTCATTTTGGAGATGGAAGCTTGAGAGCTATGATTACATGATGTATTTTTTTCTATAGTATGACAAAGCATTTATTGATTTTCATGCATTAAAATAATTGACGGAAATAACTTGAGTGGCTTTCATGGGAAGTGACCTACCTGTGGGTGTTTCATGAGTATAGTGTGGGTAGGGCTGTGGGTGGGGCTTAAGGGGCACCAAAGCACTAATTCACCTAAGGCTCCATTTCAGCTAAGGCCGGCCCTGTTTATGTGGTATTATGATTGACTGCAAATTTGCTCTTAGTAGATGATTCTGGCTTCAGGTACTTTCATATCCTTTTTTTGGAAGTGAAAAAGCCTGCACACTCCCTTTCTCTAAAAATTGAAGGCTTCCCTACCAATATGAGCTCAGCCAATCAGCTGATACAGAAAAAGAGCACATAAGAAAATCAAATGATATATTCATCTTCTGCAATGCCTTTCTTTCTTCTATACTGGAACAATAAACTTTGACAGTTATAAAGAGACGCACACCAGAGTATTTCCATTGCTAAAACAAGCATTTGTCAATGCTGAATGTTAGTTTTTGTGTAGCATTGCTAAAATTTTTAGTATGTGATGCTGGAGAATGCTCTGTGAGGTATTTTGATTTACTCTGGTTATGCTGTAATCCAATGGTTGATATGAAAGAAAATGAAATGAGATTGATTAAGACTTGACACAAAATAAGGTACACATTTTTTATAGTATAATTACACAATGATGTAATGGAGGATTAAAAAGACAGGAATGAACTAAAGGAGCTGAGTGAACTGATATATGGGATACCTTCACACCAAAACTTTTTTTTCTTTTATTCATAAAGACATTTGCACAAAGGGGCATAGCCATATACAGTGGATATAAAAATGTACATAACCCTGTTAAAATACCAGGTTTTTGTGATATAAAAAATGAGACCACAGTAAATAATTTCAAAAGTTTTCCCACCTTTCATGTGACCTATAACCTGTACAATTCAATTGAAAATCAAATATGTCAGGGGAAAAAAAATCAAAAAAATGTACAATAAGCTGGTTGCATTAGTGTGCACACCCTTAAACTAATACGTTGTTGAAGCACCTTTTGCTTTAATTACAGCATTCAGTCTTCTTGGGTACACACTTGCCATCAATTAAAGAGACTTTGATTAACCCCAAATAAATTCAGCTGTCCTAGTAGTATTTTCCTGACATTTACTCAGTTACCTGCTACAGCAAAAGCTATGGTTTGCAGAGAGCTTACAAAGCATCAAAAGGATCTCATTGTTGAAAGGTATCAGTCAGGAGAAGGGTACAAAAGAAATTTCCACAGCATTGGATATACTGTGGAACACAATGAAGGCAGTCATCAAAACATGGAGAAAATATGGGACAACAGTGATGTTGCAAAGAACTGGGCATCCCTCCAAAATTGATGAAAAGACAAGATGAAAACTGGTCAAGGAAGCTACCAAAAGACTTACAGCAACACTGAAGGATCTGCAGGAATTTCTGGCAAGTACTGGTTTTGTACTACATGTGACAACAATCTCATGTATTCTCCATATGTCTGGACTATGGGGTAGGATTGCAAGACGGAAGCCTTTTCTTACACAGAAAAACATCTAGGCCCAGCTAAAATTTACAAAATAATACATCAAGTCTCCCAAAAGCATGTGGGAAAATGTGTTGTGATCTGATGAGACCAAGGTTGAACGTTTTGGCCACAATTCCAAAAGGTACGTTTGGTGCAAAAACAACACTTTGCATCACCAAAAGAACACCATCCCTTTGGTGAAAAATACTGGTGGCAGCATCATGCTTTGGGGTTGCTTTTCTTCAGTTGGAACTGGGGCTTTAGTCAAGGTGGAGGGAATTATGAACAGTTCCAAATACCAGTCACTTTTGGCCCAAAATCTTCAGGCCTCTGCTAGAAAGCTGAAAATGAGGAGGAATTTCACCTTTCAACATGACAATGAGGCCAAGCATTCATCCAAATCAACAAAAGAATAGTTTCACCAGAAGGAAATGGCCCAGACAGAGTCCAGACCTTAATCCAATAGAAAATCTGTGGGGTGACCTGAAGAGGGCTGTGCACAAGAGATGGCCTCACAGTCTGACAGATTTGGAGTGCTTTTGCAAGGAAGAGTGGGTAAATATTTCCAAGTCAAGATGTGCCATGCTGATAGACTCCTACCCAAGAAGACTGAATACTGTAATCAAAACAAAAGGTGATTCACCAAAGTATTAGTTTATGGGAATGCACACTTATGCAACCAGCTTATTGTATGTTTTTTATTGTTTATATTTTTCCCCTAACAGATATGTTTGTTTTTCAATTGGATTGTGCAGGTTATAGGTCACAATATTGGTGGGATTTTTTTATATCACAGAAACTTGGCATTTTAACAGGGGTGTGTACACTTTTTATATCCACTGTATGTGGTCCTGCCCCATTGTATAGACACAGTATGCCGTCCACACAGCAGCCACACAAATTGCTGTTCTCCAGAACTGTGTATGAGCTACAAAAGGTACAAAATCTACATATGGACTGGTCCTGATGGAGTACGTTGTGGCAATGCAGCTGCATACATACAGATGATATACCACACATGATATGTTCCTTAGCATAGAAAGCTGGATGACACATTTATGCTACTGTTAAAAAAAAGAGAGAGAAGTTTTATTACTGTTGCATGTTAGAAAAAACAACACCAGCAACAAAACTAGCAAAACCTGTTACCAGAACCATACCTGTCTCAGCACAAAACAATAATGCTATTGAATTCTGATTCATTGGGTGCTCACACTGTACCAGATCCCCTCATTACAAAACTATAGGTGTTCACACTATATCAGATCCCCTCATTACAAAATTATGGGTGGTCACACTGTACCGGATCCCCTCATTAGAAAACTATGATAGTGAGCCTAGCTCTGCCATCATGCCATATCATGAAACATTATTATGAATCACGCCTAAACTTTTGGAGCATGCCAAAATGAGGAAAAGCACCTTATTAAGCTGCAGTTCTTTGGTGCATTGTTTTGCCATGAGCAGCACTGAAGCACAGAGTAGACTGTGGTGTATGATGTGCCATCCTAGAACACAGGTAGGACTGCTGTATGGTGTCATGTCAGTGAAGTTCAGTTTCTTACTGTGGCATACTCATTGTAATGCACAAGATGTATGTATGCATCTGCACATTATACTTATGAATAGCAGGGCCTGGTTAGTTCAATTTACTACTTATATGAAATTCCCTATACTGAACAGGGTTCCCAGTATTGTGCACTCAGTACCAAGGCAGGAAGATAGCTAGAAAGGAAATGAATATGTCATCCAGACATTGATTTCTGTTTTATACTACTATGTTATGCCGTACTTTTGAGCACCTGAAAAATAAGTGTTAAGTTGCACAGTACTTTAAAAATGAAGACAGATTCATTTCTTTCTCTCTTTCAGTGGCTTTTATTAACTACAGTACACACGTGCGGGAGCCTCATGGAAAGTACCAGGGAGCCTCCTAGAACAAGGTAATAAAAAAGCTTATATACTGGTGATATTGCTGACAGTACAAAAATATAAAACTGAACCAATTAGATCATTATACAGGGCAGTTAACCAATCAAAGGTTTACCCGTAAACATAAGACAATTCACATCATCATATCTCTAGACAGAAAAGAAAATGGGATATACTTCCATAAAAGGCACATTTCCTGCCTTCAGGCAGAATCTAGTTTGTTCAGTATTTTTCCATTATTCACAGTTCAGAGTTGACAGTACTCAGTACATCTCAGTTTATACAAACTGTCACATACTCAATTCCCTTGAAACACATGCTTTGGCTGCTCATATTCTACAATCCCCCATTTGATGCTGTGTAAGCATCATCATTTAACCTGTCATACATTTGCCACAGATCTAGCATAACCATGCTACTAGTCTTTTCATCATTGAGAGACATTTTTATTTCATTATCTACAGTCATAGTTGCAGGCATATAAAATTTAGGCACTTTTTCACAGTTTTTGAAGACATTAATTTCAAGATCAGTGCTTTGAATAGAAATAAGACAATGAAAACAACAATTGCTAATACTGCAATTAACAAAATCAGCTTCAACAGTCCACCACCCCAACCTGAGAACAGGTTGGTTAACCAAGCCCATGTTGAGTTATCAGCCTCTTTGGCCTCTGAGAGTTTGAAATTCTCTGAATCAGTTCAAGGTGACTTTCAGTTTCATGCTGATTGTCAGGAATAAACGTACAGCACTCCTCCTGGACTAAAGTGCAAGTTCCTCCTTTCGCTGCTAGGGTGAAATTGAGGGCCATACGGTTTTGGAGTACTACAGCCCTCATAGCAGTTAGTTCGTCAGTTACTAGTTCTAAGGCAGAAAATGTAGCATTGCTCAAAATTTCGAGCAGTTTAGATAACTTTCTCAGTTCCCAAATTGATTTCACTGCTCCGTATGATGGAATTATACCAGCCCATGATATTACATTATCACCCAAGTCCATATGGGACAGTCCTTTGGTACTAGCATGAGCCAAGTCATGATGATAGATCCATGAAGCATCAACCTTGTCTAACAGATTGGCAGGCTTCTTGACCTCTCGAACGTTCCGAATTTTTCCCTTAGGTAATGTAGATACATGTCGGATAGCTGGAACTAGGTAACCCAGGAAACAGCTGCCAGACCAGTTTCCTGGTAGCCATTTATATACTTTTTTTCCACACACAAAATAACAGTTCTCTACTTTGATGGTGATATTGATAGGCTTAAAGCGATTCTCAGCATTCTGCCGCACTTCAAATATTTTCCAGGAAAAGTTAGCTATAGGGTTTTTTACAATTCTTGATATAGGTGAGAAATCGGTTACCCAACCCCATGCTGTGCAGTTATATACCACTGTTTTGTTGCAATGGCTCCACCCTACTCTGATTTTATCAAGTTTCTGGAAACACACAGTTCCATTTTGACGGACAGACAACTGTAATGCTACTTAGTGTTTCGAAATAACTCTTGATGTGTCGTAGATCAGATTCATCCATGTCTCTTTAATCCTTAAAGGAACTATATTTAGCATCAATCCCCCATGAACCGTAGGAATGGCAGTGCAGATCCAGCAATTGGAAACATTAAGGGATGATGCATAAGTATATTTTATAGGTTGGTAGGTATTGAATGGTGGATGCCATGTAGTTCTTTTGGCATGAGATATTACTATAGTGGAAAAGAGGAATGGCCACAGTAGAAGGATAAGAACAACAAAAATAACCACCAAGATTGTTTTACAGTACCTCAGTGGAAATGGTGGTTTCGGTGGTATTGTATTGGAATAGAGAAGTGTTCCGATTGTAGAAATGTCAGACATTATCAGGTGCAGGAATAGTATGGCTTAGAGTACGGGAGGCGATAGGTGGAGATTCTGGAGATGTGAAAGGTAGAGGTGTTTGATCTTCAGAAGGGACGACTTTCTTAACGTGTGATATATGAATCCAGGTTGGTGAGCCTTGTAATCGTACTGCTGAAGAGGTTGTCAATAGAACCAGGTAAGGCCCCTTCCAACGAGGTTGCAGTGCTGTTTTTCTGGAGAAAGACTTGACGTACACCAAATCACCTGGTTGTAGTTCAGAAGACGTAAAAGGATCAGGGTTATGTTGTGCTGCTGCTATTTGGCGGTGATAACACTGTAATAAAGAAACAAGAGAAGTGCCGTATACAATAACATCATGATCAAAGGCATCGTACTCAGAAAAGGGTGGTGGCGGTGTCATGGGCATGCGCATAGGTTGGCCCATTAAAATTTCACGAGGAGAAAGACCTTTAGTAGGATGTACTTGTGCTCTCATAAAGAGCAAAGCTAGTGGTAAGGCCTGTACCCAAGTGAGGCCGATTTCAGTAGTAATTTTTGATAGTCTAGTTTTCAGTGTTTGATTCATGCGTTCTATAATTCCAGATGCCTCGATGACTGGGTTGGCCCAGAGCGTTACACATTTGGATTTGTGCTTGTACTAATTTTTCCTGTAAATCCTTCTTTTCTTTAGCCAAATGGTCAGCTAGGTATTGTACTTGCTGGACTAACTCATGCAGGCCCAGACTAGGCCAATTCAAACATACTTCTTTTAATTTATCTCTCACTTGAGGGCGTAACCCATCCACAAAAGCGGCTGACAGCCCGCTCTGTGATGGCCCTTCGGTGGGCTCTGGGTATCCGAAATATGCCTCAAAGGCATCAGTAAGTCATTGTAAATATTCGTCTATAGGTTCGTCTTCTCTCTGTATGACTGACTTAATCTTAGACCAATTTGTGATAGGTGGCACTATGACGATAATAGCATCAACTATTCGTTGTCTAACCGCTTCAAAACCGTTTTTCCCTTGTGTGTTATGCTTTGGTATTGGGGTGGGGGCATTAGCTTGATCCCATATACGTTTCATCAGATCAGCTGGAACAGTGTATTGGAGGACAGCTTTAACTTCTTCTATAGTAGGATTTTGTAAACATATGCATCCTGCTAATATGCGTTGAAACTTTGCTGGGTTATTACGAATGGGCGGGAGTGATTTTCACTCAGTACCCCACTATCACTCTATGAGCTATACCTGTTTACTACAAGTTTAGCTAAGGCATTATGAAAACATCTTGTTACCCCACTCTCATACAAGAAGCTATACCTGTTTAACACAGGTTTAGCTAAGACATTATAAAAACATCTTTTTTCCCCGCTCTCATACAAGAAGCTATACCTGTTTAACACAGGTTTAGATAAGACGTTATAAAAACATCTTTTTCTCCACTCTCGTTCCTCCTTTCATACGTATGACGCCAGTTTATTTTCCGGATTAACCCCACTCTCATACTGCGTATTCAAAGCAGAAAAGAAATGCATGCCACTTACCTTAAAACGACTGAAGGAGAGAAATCATAACTTTGTTAGATAAAAAAAAAAAAATTTGTTCGTAAAACTTTAGAAGGCAGACAGGGACAGAAAAATGAAAGAAATACTACAGAAACAGAAAAATCTGTTGTGGGCCCTTTTAACAGTATTTTGTTCAGTTCTCAACTGCTGCAGCTTGCTCTTAATTCAGATCCGAGTAAACGGCACCAATTGTTAAGTTGCACAGTACTTTAAAAATGAAGACAGATACATTTCTTTCTCTCTTTCAGTGGCTTTTATTAACTACAGTACACACGTGCGGGAGCCTCATTGAAAGTACCAGGGAGACTCCCAGAACAAGGAAATAAACAAGCTTATATACTGGTGATATTGCTGACAGTACAAAAATATAAAACAGTACAAAAATATAAAACTGAACCAATTCCCACTCACCAGGCAGAACAAGGAGAAGGTCACGGTGAGCTGCCTGTCGGGCGCTAGGATCCGCCACATAACACAAGCACTCAGGTCACTCCAAGGCAAGTACAAATATGACTCAGTCATTGTCCATGCTGGTGTGAATGACCTGAGACGTACCTCCCTGGACTACATGAAAAGAGACATAGAGGAGCTCTCTGAGCATGTAGCCCAGGCTGGTATGACCCTGACCTTGAGTAGCATCTTACCCTCACCAAGAATGATGCCACAGTATGAAGACAAGATTATCAATTTCAACAATTGGCTTAAGTATTGGTGTCATTCAAAGGGGATCCAATGCCTGTCAGCCTGGGATGACATGCTCGACAAGCCACGATGCTTCACTAGGGACGGCTTGCACCTATCACCCCTGGGATTTCGGATATTGGCAAAGTCTCTTGCTACCCCCATAGTGCCTTTTTTAGGCAAGGCTCAAAAGACAAACCCATCCCCATAGGTATCACAAGGGATAAGAAACTAAGAGTAATGCTACTCAACGCCAGAAGTCTAAACCTCAAGATGCACGCACTCGAAACTCTCCTTAGCATGGAGAACATCGATATCTGTGCAGTAACATAAACCTAGTTCAAGGCTCTCGAGAGCACCCCAGCACTACCAGGTTATACCTCATACCATGCTTTTCGGCCACAAAACTTGGACCGAACCACAAAAGGAGGGGGAGTATCAATATTCGTCAAAGATACCCACACCTCCAGGTTGGTGGCACAGCACGAAGCATCAGAGACTATCCATGTGCAACTAACAGTGGGTAAAACTGCCTTCCAGTTTATAGCCTGCTACAGGACCACCCTCCCAAACCCAGGAACCCCACTCGGCCTTCCTGAGAACACTGGAAAATATGAAGGTCTCTCCAAACACCATTATATTGGGTGACTTCAACTACCCAACCATAGACTGGGAGCATTACTCTAGCTCCAACACCCTAGCCCAAAGGTTCCTAGAATTTATAAACTCAAATGCTATGGAACAACTTGTTACCACTCCCACAAGAGGGGAAAACATACTGGACCTGATCATCACCAACATGGGGACTCTATGCTCCAGACCAGAAGTGTATCCCTCACTGGTAAGATCAGACCATAAACTAATCTCACTGGATATTCACATCCCAACCCCACCCCATGCCCAGAAAACCACAGTGAAAAACGTCTCTAAAGCAAATTTCACATTCCTCAAAACCAAGGTGGAATCCTTCAAAGCCCCCGGGCCTGTGGATAATACGGCCCAGACTGCAAAATCCTTTATAAACGCATACTATGAACACCTTCAGGAATGCATGGATCATGCAATCCCAAATAAAACCAAGACCCAATCCTCCAAAGGCAGATGTCCTGTCTGGTGGACCCCAGCCATAAACAAACTATACAACAGAAGGAGGAAGCTACTACATGATAGAGCAAAATCCCAAAAAGGGAAGGCATCTCTGATCAGTATTAGCAAAAAACTACAGGCACTCATAAAATCGTCTAAGGCCAGCTTCGAGAGAAAAATTGCACAGGACACTAAGGATAATCACAAGGCTTTCTTTAGTTATGTTAGGAACCTGGGTGGGAATTCCCAGATATGCTCAGAATTAGTCCAAAATGACAAAAAATACACCGAACCCACAGACATTGCCAACATCCTAGCTGACAGGTTCAGCGCAAACTCCCCCCCCCTTCCCACCAAAAGGGCTAATATCTATCCCAGCAGAGTGCTGCCCCCCTGACATCTCAGATGCTCAGGTAAGAGCTGCCCTCTCCAAAGCAAGAAACACAGCATCAATGGGACCAGACGGTGTCCCGGGCTGCGTCCTACATGAACTCCAAGAAGAGCTAAACACAAACCTAAAACTACTGTTCACTCTCGGCCTTACTACAGGATATGTACCCAAAGAGTGGCATACAGTAACAGTGGTCCCTCTCCACAAAGGTGGTGCCTCAACGGATCCTGGAAACTATCGCCCCATAAGTCTCACTAGCTTGGTCTGCAAAGCTATGGAAAGGATCATCATGGACCTTATAAATAAAGATATTGGGGACCTGCAGACACTGGATCCTACCCAGTTCGGCTTTGTTAAGGGCGGATCCTGCCTCTTGAACCTGGTCGATTTCTTTGAAACAGTCACCAAGGCCATTGACAAGGAGAAGGTGGTCCACACAGCCTACCTGGACCTCGCAAAAGCCTTTGATACAATACCCCACTCGGGCATTATAGATAAGCTCACCAGCTTAAATATAAACCCCTATGTCACTAGATGGGTTGCAAACTGGCTCAAGGACAGAACCCACATGGTTAGAATAGCTGGAGCCATGTCAGACTCCAAACCAGTTACAAGTGGCGTCCCACAAGGCTCAGTCCTGGGACCTCTCTTGTTCGGTATATATTTCTCGGAGGTGCAGGCCAACATGGAAGGACTATGGCTGACCAAGTTCGCAGATGACTGCAAACTGGGTGCCATAATAGACTCTCCAGCCGACACAAGCATCCTCCAAAAGGGCCTCATAGAAACAGACAACTGGTGCCAGAGCCATGGCCTCAAGCTAAACGCCAAAAAGTGTATAGTCATCCCCTTTGGCAAAAACAAAGTGCCCACAAATTACCACATAGGTGGTAATCCATTAAGTACAGAAGAAGTAATTAGGGACCTGGGGACCCAAGTTGATAGCAATCTCTCATTTGACAACCACGTGGCCAAAGTGGTTAGAAAAACATTTTATATAGCCCACCTAATCATGAAGGGATTCACATCTAGATCAGGGGAGGTCATTGTGCCTCTTTACACATCCCTCATCAGGCCCATAATTGAGTACAATGCCCCTTTTGGGATGTACCTTACCAGACACCTGCAGCAACTGGAAAGACCCCAAAAGTACCTCACCAAGAGGATCAAGGGGCTCAAACAGATGCCGTATGCTGCCCGGTTAAAGAAACTCCAGCTCTACTCAGTGGCATACCGCCTGCTCAGAGGCGATCTGTGCCTGACGTATAAAGCCATGTCCAACCCGGAATTAATGGACATGCTGCACCTCAGAAAATCCAAATCCCATCGAGCTAAGTGCTCGAGGGACTTGAACCTCAGCACTGAAATAAATATTTTATTTATTATTTTATTTTATTTTACATTTGTTAACCGGGAAATTCCGACTGGACCAGGTCCATTTTCAGCGGAGGCCCGGGGAGAAAAGCTCCAACATCAAGTTATACAAATACAGTACATCCAGCATAATACACAAAACAGGTTACATCATGTATGCTGAGCATAGTAATATAACAAGAATTAATAAAAACACTCCAGGTAAAAGATATAGAACATGGGTAAAAAGACAATGTCAGTCATACTTTGGTAAGAAAAGAAAATATATCAAGTAAGATTCTACAGTTAAAAGTAGCCTTTCAGATGACCAAGCCTACAGGGGATCAGAGCTCCAGCATGTGATCAGAGAGGAATTTGGGGAGTTAATAGGAGTATGGGTAGGGTTATGTGATACAAGGGCATAACCATGTACTAAGAAGGTGCGATTTGAGGGAGTTTTTGAATATGGATGTGGAGGGGGCAGTGGACACAGATAGGGGAAGAGAGTTCCAATTTCTGGCAACGGTGTGGGAGTAGAGCACTTTCCCTGCATTATTGTTAGCCTTGGTGATGGAGAGGAGAGATTTTTCACTGGATCTTAGGTATCGGTTTGTAGTATAGATAGTAAGTAGGTTGGATAATAAGGGGGTTTTTTCAGGATATTTGAGAATATTGTAGGCTGTGCCCAGCTGGTGATAGTTAAGTAGCTGTGGTAGCTCAAGCCATTTTAGTTCTTTTAGTGCAGCACAGTGATGGGTTCTATAGGTTGAGTTAGTAGCAAACTTGGCTATTTTATTGTAGCATGATTCTAGTTTGTCTAGGTCACATTGTCTGATTTGGGTAAAGATTGGTGCTGCGTATAATAGAGCTGAGAAGAGGTGGCTTTGTGCAAGAGTGACTCTTGCTTTTTGTGAGAGAAAAGACTTATGCCTGTATAGGGAGCCTAGTTTTTTGTGTACTAGTTTTATGGTATGCGAGATGTGAACATCAAAGTGGAGATTATTGTCTATTTCAATGCCCAGAAGTTTGGTGTGGTTAGAAGGGGAGATGGTGGTGCCGTCATTAGAGGTTATGGTAAAGGAGAGGGTTTTTTTTTTTATCTATTAGGGGTAAATAGTAGCAGTTTTGTCTTTTTGGGATTTAGAATTAGTTGGATCCCAGATATCCATTTTTCTACTGAGATAAAGGTATCTTGAGTGAGTGTATGTAGGGTGGTGGGAGATGAGGCGGAGCAGATCAGAGTTGAATCATCTGCATATTGTATGAGTGTGGCATGTTGTGTAGAGCATTTGAGGTTATTTGTGAAAATAGAGAACAACAGCGGGCCCAGTATAGAGCCCTGTGGGACACCTATGGTGGCTGGAAGTTGTGTAGACAGAGTTCCTTTCCACTGGACTGATTGTTGCCTGTCAGACAAGTAGCTCCTGAACCAGGCTATAGTAGAGGAGGTGAAGCATAATGATGTTAGTGAGTCTAGTAGAATGGAGTGGGAGACCATATCAAATGCTTTTGAGAGGTCTAGGAAAATGGCTGATACATATTTGTTATCATTCCTGTGAAGGTTTATATAATTAGTAAAAGATAAAAGGGCTGTGGTAGTGCTGTGATGTGGACGGAAACTGTGTTGTGTGGTAGATAGTAGATTGTGTGTGTTAAGAAATGTCATCACTTGCAAGTGGATGCATTTCTCAAGAATTTTGGATAAGGGGCAAAGGATGGCAATAGGTCGGTAGTTGGAGAATTCATAAGAATTACCTCCTTTATGGAGAGGAATGATGCAGATACTTTCCAGAGTTTGGGTATGTAGGATTCTAGTATGGAGCGGTTGATAAGGATGGAGACAGGATATGATAAGGAGTCACTAGCCATTTTTAGGTATGCAGCAGGTATGTTATCAGCTGCTAGTGTGGTTGGCTTTAGTTTTAGGAGGAGTTTTTTGATAGTTGAGGTGGGCACTGGTGATAGGCTGAAAGAGGGAGTGGTGTGGAATAGGTTAGGTTGTGACTGAGGTAGACTGTTTTTGGTTATTTGACTGGACAGGGCTAAGATGGATTTAGTAAAATGGTTATTAAATTGAGAAGCTATGTCTAGGGTATTGTTAGTAGAGATGGGTGCTGGGGTTGTGGTTTTGCCTGGCTTTAGTAGGGAGTTAATGGCATGCCAGAATTTTTGTGGACTATTTGAATATTTCCTTTGGGCGCTAAGAAAATAGTTTTGTTTGTTTATTTTGGATTCAGCCTTGGCCTTGTTTCTAAGCTGTTGATAGTATTGTCTGGAGCTAGGGGTTTTGTCAGTTTTCCAGATTTTCCAGGCTTTATCTCTAGCTTTTAGTAAGGCTCTGGTGTCTCTTTTTAGCCAGGGTGCGTAGTTGGCTTTAACTCTGATCTTTCTGCTGGGAGCTAGACTATTAAGGATGTTAGAGAAGGTTGTATTGAAGTAGTCTACTGCCTGGTCTAACCCGAGTGTCCGTAGTGGTTCCCAGATGCAGTGGCTTAGGACAGTATTTAGGTATCGTGGGGTAAGGTTACGGTCATCTCGTACAAATTTGTAGACTACTGGTTTGGGGTGATTGGAGTGTTTCTGGAGTAGGAAGGTGGGGAGATGATCACTTAAGTCATCTGGGAGGCAGCCTACTGTATAGTTTTGTTTGGGATAGTTGGTTAGTGTCCAGTCCAGTATGGAGTCTCTCTTTGTTTTCTCATCTATTCTAGTTGGTTCTTTAATTAGTTGAGAGAACCCATATAGATTGATATGTGTAGAGGGGCTGCTGGAGTTACAGGTTGCCCAGTCAGTGTTAAGGTCTCCTAGTAGGATCGTTTCCTGAGGTAGATTGTCCTTTGTCCAGTGTAGGATGTCTTCTATTATGAGCGAGTTGTTGCCTGGAGGTATATAGCAGCATATTATATGAATCTTCTTGGTGTTTCTTATGGATAGGACAGAAAACAGGACTTCAGCAGTTTGAAAAGTGGGTGGTGTGGTGTGCAGGAGCTGGAGGTTAAGGGTGTTTTTAAAGAGAATGGCTACTCCTCCTCCTTTCCTGTTTGTTCTATCAGATCTAAGTGTATTATACCCTGGGGGAAGAAAGACTTCATCTTGGATACTGGGTGTAAGCCAGGTTTCTGTAATGGCGAGTATATCAGGGTTGTAGTGGGCTATGAATGCATGTAGGTCTGTTAGCTTATTGGTAATACTTCTTATGTTGAGATTTAGGATTAGCAGGTCAGATGTTTGTCTAGCTGAGAGGGGACCTGGATTTGGGTGAATGTCACCAGAGGTTAGCAGAATTTGTAGGAGTGTCAGTATGTGTTTTTTAATATTAATTGTTTGTGAGATTGGTCTATGAGAGTTTTTCTTAGTGTGATGAGATGGTGTAATTTTTGTTAGTGAGTAATATGTAGTTGTAAGATTTATGATTGTAGGGCAGATGTAGAAGTCTGAGTGGGTTTGAGAGGGTGGGCTAGTGTGGGTAGTGTGATAGCAGTTGTGCAACGGTAGATCTGTTTGTAAGGAAGTTAGGAAGGTTAGCGATAGTAGAGCTAGTGATAGGGATGTGTGTGTGGGTAACATGATACTACTTTGAGTGAGAAGTACAACTAGGATTCCTGGTTGGTTGTGTGTGAGGGTAGAGTTGTGTTGCCTGGGAATGTGTTTTGGGAGTGGGATCAGTGTGGGATGTAATTGGATTGGGGGGTGGGGGGAGGTAGGATGAGTGGGTTTGGCTAGTTGTTAGGGAATTAGGGGTTGGACTACTGGTCAGGTGATTAGGGGTTAGAATAAAAGTAGAAGTAGTGGGGGCGGGTGGAAATAGGGGGCAGGGAGAGGAGCGGAGCAAGCCCGAGTGCAGCGGGCTAACACCGACTCTAAGTGTTTCTTTAGGCTTTGGTAAGTATGTAATGTTAGCTTAAATTGTAATATGTTCAACTGAAATTTTAACTGTAATTTAATATGTTTGCACGAAGTTATAGACTATGTTATGGGCACAGAGTATAATTTTCTGACATTCTTAAAAGGATATAGAATTAAAGCTGGGGTTAGTTACAGATGAAACAGGAGAGGAAATGAAATGCTCTTTTATAGATTTGAGTATTTCTCAAAAGAAACTTGACTTTAGTTGGGGGAGGCACTAACTGGAGAGCAATATAATATACTATATACTATAATAAATAGGACATGCTGGAGGGACAGATTCATAACCCAGAGGCTCCCTTCACTCTGGAATAAAATCCCAGTCCAGGTTAGGCAGAGTCCCTCATTGACTCTCTTCAAGAGGAATCTTGATGAGTGGATGGGAGATTGTAGGTTTACCCCGGGTATCACTTCTGTGTCACTGTTAGACAGAGGCACAGTATACTAACCTTGAAAAAGGGCATAGCAAAATTAATTTAATATGGGTGGCGAAAGCCATACACACTCTGGCTAGGCTTATAAATGCCCTAGGGCAGATAGCCTAGTATGAACCTATGAATTAGATCATTATACAGGGCAATTAACCAATCAAAGGTTTACCCGTAAACATAAGATGTTAAGTTGTCTATCTCGCCTTCATTCTTGCTGGATGGGTTCGGAGCCGACCTCGGCTCGACCGCCACTCTAAAAGCTCGAGTTGGTTCCACCGCTCGAGGCTCCCTTATATCCCACAATGCTAGGCGTGAGTTACCTCAGATCTCGTTGCCGCCAGCGATCGGTGTTGGTTTTCTACCGCTTCTTGGTAAGTAACTTTGATCCAAAGTTAGTGTATTTAAACCCCTTTAATTTTAATTTTATCACTTGTTTCCCTTAGTTTAGTGGATTCCCTCCTATTTTCTATCTAAAATCCCTTTTATCCCCACAAGAACTTATAAGTTCTTCCCTCGGGCCTTCGGGCCTTCATTCCTCATTCCCTAGTGGTGTGTGTGTGTGTTTTTGCTCTTAAGTTAAAACTTTGATAGTTTTATATTTTGAGTTTAAAATAGCATAGGGTGTAATCAGTGTGTTTGACTGTGTGTGTGATTACACTTTCTAATATGTCTAAGGACAGAAAGGTCTCAGGCTTCAAGAAGTGTGATGTGTGCTGACAGAAAATGTCTCTGACAGACGGTCACACTTCTTGTGTCTACTGCCTGGGGCCTTTGCACCTGCAGGACTCCTGTGCTGTTTGCCACGGCTTCAGCCCCAGGGTCCTGCAGGAAAAACAAGCTGATCCTGAGAGGTTTACTTAAGCCTGAGGTTCCCTCACAGTCTCTTCGGAAAGCCCTCCAAGGCTTCTAGGTCCTCGGCTCCAACTTCTGAGCCGAGACCTAAGGCTACGAAACCTCCATCTACATCGGCTCCGGCTGGAGCCGATGAGTCTCAGGCTACAGCTTCTGTGGTTTCCTTGGCTCCGGCTGGAGCCGAGGTATTAGAAATTCCCGTGTCAGCTCCGACAAGACCTTCGGAGCCGACATCTAGGAAGAGGTCTAGGTCACCATCCCTTGGCTCCGTTCATTCGGCTCCAGCATCTCCTCTGCTGTCTGAACGGAGCCATAGATCTCACTCCTCCAGGTCATCGAGGCTTTCAGATCACGACCTTCAGAGGGTAGTGAGTAGACTTTTGAAGTCCGAGGCACTGGCCCAAATGCTCCAGAGTCCGACTCATCAGTCGATGCCTCAGCTTGTCCCAATTAATATTCCTCCTCCGACTCCTTTGAGCTCGAGCCGGGCGCCTCGGAACCCGAGACTGTGGTAGCGCGGAGCCAATACACTTGTCTTGCCCGCCGTCGGCTCCGATTTCTTCTTTGAGGAATCTCGGCGGGCTTCCTCGTCGGCTCGAGGGGTGAGTGGCATCGGACCCTTGTCCGACCCTCTCCTCTCGGTGCTTGGCTGGTGAGCTCGGCTCCGACATCAGCCTCGGAGCCATCTCTGTCGGTGCCGAGGGAGGTTCTCAGCTTCTTGGACAAGCTGAGGCATCGACTGATGAGTCGGACTCTGGAGCATTTGGGCCAGTGCCTCGGACTTCAAAAGTCTACTCACTACCCTCTGAAGGTTGTGATCCGAAAGCCTCGATGACCTGGAGGAGTGAGATCTATGGCTCCGTTCAGACAGCAGAGGAGATGCTGGAGCCGAATGAACGGAGCCAAGGGATGGTGACCTAGACCTCTTCCTAGATGTCGGCTCCGAAGGTCTTGTCGGAGCCGACACGGATTTAATACCTCGGCTCCAGCCGAGCCGAGGAAACCACAGAAGCTGTAGCCTGAGACTCATCGGCTCCAGCCGGAGCCGATGTAGATGGAGGTTTCAGAAGCCTTAGGTCTCGGCTCAGAAGTTGGAGCCGAGGACCCAGAAGCCTTGGAGGGCTTTCCAAGAGACTGTGAGGGAACCTCAGGCTTAAGTAAACCTCTCAGGATCAGCTTGTTTTTCCTTTCCTGCAGGACCCTGGGGCTGAAGTCGTGCAAACAGCACAGGAGTCTCAGGCAAAGGCCCCAGGTAGACACAAGAAGTGTGACCGCCTGTCAGAGACATTTTCTGACAGCACACATCACACTTCTTGAAGCCTGAGACCTTTGTGTCCTTAGACATATTAGAAAGTGTAATCACACACACACAGTCAAACACACTGATTACACCCTATGCTATTTTAAACTCAAAATATAAAACTATCAAGGTTTTAACTTAAGAGCAAAAACACACACACACCACTAGGAATGAGGAAAGAAGGCCGAAGGTTCGAGGAAGAACTTATAAGTTCTTGTGGGGATAAAAGGGATTTTAGATAGAAAATAGGAGGGAATCCACTAAACTAAGGGAAACAAGTGATAAAATTAAAATTAAAGGGGTTTAAATACACTAACTTTGGATCAAAGTTACTTACCAAGAAGCCGGTAGAAAACCAACACCTTGATCGCTGTAGCGGCAAACGAGATCTGAGGTAACTCACGTCTAGCATTGTGGGATATAAGGGGAGCCTCGAGCCGGTGGAACCAACTCTCGAGCTTTTAGAGGAGTCGAGCCGAGGTCGGCTCCGAACCCATCCAGCAAGAAGAAGGCGAGAAGAAGACAATTAACATGGAACGTTATGGTAAGAACATAACTTCTATACAATTCACATCATCATATCTCTAGGCAGAGAAAGAAAATCGGATACACTTCCATAAAAGGCACATTTCCTGCCTTCAGGCAGAATCTAGTTTGTTCAGTATTTTTCCATTATTCACAGTTCAGAGTTGACAGTACTCAGTGCATCTCAGTTTATACAAACTGTCACATACTCAGTTCCATTGAAACACATGCTTTGGCTGCTCATATTTTACATAAGTGATTTGTATTTCACTGGATTCAGGTTTATAATGGCAGCCTGTGTACTACTTTGTGTAGTACATTGACCTCAGCAGAAGAAAAAAGATTTGCAGCCCACTGGACACAAAGTCAGGATGGCTCAAATGAAGAAAATAGATTTTGTAGCACAGTGGGAAAGAAAAAACTGAGGAAGCCAGTCAAAGCAATGGATTCAGTTTTATACTGCCCTGTAATTCTCTACTTTGTGAAGCTGAAAAAAAGACTTGTAGTTCACTGGCTTCAGTTTTATACTGACAGGACTTGGCACAGCTAAAAAAAATAATTTTTACTACCATATCATGTGTGTGCGTGTGTGTGTGTGTGTGTGTGTGTGGGCGGTGCATGCATGTACTTGATGTACTTGTGGACAAGATATGCATAATTCATTTAATGGAAACACAGCTCATTTAAGGGAAATAATGATGAAACATGATTTACATTTGAAATATCCACTTACAGAGGAAAGCATAACAGCAGGCTGAAATTAAACAAGGTTAGATCTTGGTGAACTATTCATTAGGGATATCACACATTTCTATAAGTGAAGGTGCTCAGAAAATGTGGAAAAAAGCTGTCCCTGAGAAAATAACCATAAACAGTCACATTCCATAAATATAATAAAATGTAATTTTTAGGAATTTCATAGTTTTAGTTTTCTTTTTAAAAATTGGGTGGCATGTTGTAACAAAATGAAAATAAAAATATTATATCTATTATTCACTAGGTCATATAAATATAGGGAGATTCCTCTAGATTGGAGGCATGTGTTTATTAAACCTGTCTTTAAAGGAAAGGGGAGTAGGACAAACCCAGAGTCATATAGACCCTTAAGTCTACTTTCATATTGTGGGAAAGTAATGGAGAAGGTAATACTGGATAAGTTATCAGAACTGGATAGGTTGGGACTTGAAACCATTTATCAGCATGCATATGTTGAAAATAGATCTATTATCCCCTATAACATGATGTTCTATAACAATATAATAACAGCTATGAATGAAAAACTGTGCTGTGATGTAATTTATATAGATATAACTTCAGCATTTGACAGGGCCATACACAAAACACTGATCAATAAATTAGTACAACAAGGTGTTGATGTACTCTTGATAAGATGGATAGCATGGCTTATAAATAGGACATGGCAAGTATCATACAGCAGCCGGACAGGTGAAATCCTTGGTTACAGTCAGCGTGTCCCACAGGCCTCTGTCCTAGGCCCTTACTTGTTTAGATTGTATCTTTCAGACCTAACATTTTCGTCTGAGGTGTTCTACAGTCTATATGCAGATGACCTGAACTTGGGTAAACTGATTACATGTGTTACAGATAAGGCATGTATGCAAACTAACTTGACTAAATTGACCATTTTGGCACAGGAGAATAATGTGCTGGTAAATACATCAAACACTAAGCATATGTGATTTAGGAGACATAAATTGAAAGGTAAATATTAAATACAGCACACAGTGATTGAAACTGTAGACTCATTTAAGGACCTGGGTATATGTGTAGATCCAGCTATGAGATTTTCTAATCTTATTAACCAATTGGTTAATGATGGTTATAGAACTATAGGTTGTATAAAAAAATGTATAAAGTCTAGGAAATCAAAAATGAAGTCATTTACACCCAAACATGAGTATGGCATAACAATATGGAAACCTTATAAGAAAACAAGTACAAATAAACTGGAAAGATCACAGCAGAAATATAGCAAGGGCATCCGTGGATGTGAAAATTTAAGTTATTATGAAAGACTAAAATATCTGAACTTGTACAATGCTAATTACAGACATCTAAGAGGAGATCTTATTCAGGTATATAGAGCATTTAGAGACAGCTACCTCTGAGAATGTGTGGGGGTTATCAAAATTTACTAGAGAACCATCAGAAAACCTATGTAGAAGATTCTATGGAAATGAGAAATGTACTAACTCGTTCTCTGACAGAGTAGCTGATGCATGGAAGAGACTACCAAATTATGTTAAAGCAAGTACTCGTTTAGATATTTTTAAGAACAGCCAAGACACTTATTATGGGAACAAGTGTTTTGGTATATTGGCAAGTTAGAGGGGCATTAATGCCGTGCTTCAAATAGTTGTATGTATGTATGTTATTAACAAGAAAATACCCATATTCAAATGTGAAACTCTGCCGAACAGTATTGTTTCTCAATACCAGATTACTAGATTTTTTTTATTGCATATTAGTGCATGAGTTAGCACATAATCATTGCACCCTATCTGCCTAAACTTTATTATATTTTTTTTCCCTTTCTACACCTGACTATAAGCTGCCACCAGCTCCTATCCTCATTCATCATGTCTACCAGACTAGCCTTAGCCGCCACCTGGCTGAACCTAACTCATACCTGGTCCAGAGGACACTGATGATGCTGATGCAGCATCATACTTCTGTCAAGGAGTACATCCTAAGCTTGCCACCCTGGGGTAGCCTTGCAAGCTCTGCAATCACTGTCCTTGTGAGGTGCATGCATGCTTCAACTCATGCAACCTCCTAAATAAGCTGTAAGCTGCTTATGTAGGATGCAGCTCGACAGGCTTGTAGTGCTGCTTTTATTACATTGAGCTTAAGCTGCATCCCTTCCCCCAGGATGGGTGAGATGACATTTGCTGTTACCTCCCATTACCCCCCTGTGACCCCTCAAGTACTTGTGCTGCTAATTAAGCATAACTTCTCTGATATGCAATAAGGACTTTATCTTTTTGCACTGGGGATGACTTTTTTGGTTTAATGTGCTTTAACCTGGACAGTACTTTTTTATTTGCTCTTCAGCTGACCTTTGATTACCATGAATCTGCTTCCATTGTTCCATTTTATCTTTATGTCCCAAATACTATCCCTGGGGCTGTAACTGCACCAGTGGTGGTTTGAGAAGGAGGAAGTGGTTGAGAACTCTAAAAATCAACATTATGTATGGTGTCTTGTGCACTAGGTGACTTTTTTATGTGCAGGGCTACTGACATCACTTACCTCACCACATGTAGCACTAGTTAGACCCTCTTCAGTGCCAAATTCTTAACAAGTATCTGCCATGAGATTAAAGCATCACTCCCATTACTGGGGAATTGTCAAATCTCAGGCAGAAACCCCACGCTCTTTCTCTGCCAGAATGGGCGAGTTGGCAATTATCCAGTCATGTACACATCTCTACTCAGCTCCACCATTGCACAGGCTACCAACTAATCTTCTGCATTGTAGTCAGGAAACCTACCCGCTATGCATTGTAGCCGGTGAACTTACCTCACGTTGTGTAATTCTGAGGCACTCATCACATTTATGCAGGGATAATTTTTATTTTGTATCTGTTAACGAAGATCATGGTGTGCATGTTAAAGCATTATACTGCAGTGTTTACTGGATTGTTTGATCATTTGCACTAACAGTGACTGGAGAGCGTGTTTTTAAATATACCAACCCCTAGTCAACTGTGTCCATTTCAGTCACAGCAGAAAAATTATCCAAACCAGACATACTCTGTGACAACAATTAAAATCTTTAAATACCTGTTGGTTCCCACATGTTTTCCACATGTCTTCAGCCTCAGAGATCCGTGAATATATATAGTGTGTGTACATATAGAAGTTGTCACCTTTGCTGAACAATGGTTTTGTCAACATTTGTTAAGTCGACAGAATTTAGTCAAAGTCAACAGGTTTGCCAGATATGATTCCCAGGGTTAGGGAATATGTTCTTTCACCAATAATTACGTGATCTCAGAGTTAGTTTATATAATTTGCTGGGGATGCAGGGGGCTTGCCTCCAACAAAAAAAAATGTTTTTGTTTTTCAGGTGCTGAAGTTGTTGCATGATGCATTTGTATCAGTGTATCAGTGTTTGAAGTGTCAACATTTTTGGGTCATCTTTTTGGCGTTCAGTAACTGTAAATAGAACCATATATACATACACACACACACACACACACACACACACACACACACACACACACACACACACACACACACACACATCTTTTTATATTATTTTTTACATAAACACAAATAAAAATCAAAAGAATAACACAGTTGCCCATTTCTTTAAGAGCAATAATCCTATGTGGTGGACATTACAGGATAACAATTGGCAGTCCATTATTTCACTGCAATGCTCTCCCTTTCAGGCATTATTGCTGATACAAAACCCTCTGCCAGTTACATCACATGATCATGGGATCAGAGGAAGTTACTAGGCTATTGGCCCTGAGGGCCTTACAAGCCTAGCCAAGAATTCAGCCCATGTTCCGACAAGTCAGCACCCAATGCCCCTGACCAGCAGGGACACAGGTGGAATCCCAGGGGTGTATTTTCTGTTACCCATCCAGTTATCCAGGTTGCACTTAAAAAGAGTTAATGAGATACTCAGCTTGACATGAAGAGGGAATCTATTCCACAGAAGGGGGAGTGTCCAGGACACAAATCTGTTCCACAAACAAGTCCTATTAATGTCACAGACCAGGTTGAGGTTGCGCATGCGGGTTAGTCGAGTGGAACTTGACTTGCAGATATGCAGCAGTTCCATCAAGGTAGGGTCTGAGATTGCTTTATATACCATACAGAGGTCACCTCTGAGGAGTCTGTATGAGACTAAGTAGAGGGACAGGGCTTTTAGCCTATCTGTGTAGGGTAGATGTTTGAGGCCCTGGATTATCCTGGTGAGGAAATGCTGTGGTCTCACATGCTGCATGCGCTTTATGAGGTACGTGCCGAAAGGGATGCTGCACTCAATAATGGGTCTTATAAGGGAAGAATACAGGGATATTATGGCCTCCTTCTCTCTGGATGAGATACCATTCCTAATGAAGTAGGCCATGTAGAAAGCTTTCCAAACAACGGAGAGAATATGGTGGTCAAAAGTCAGTTTTCAATCAGCCTGGGTACCCAAGTCCCTCACAACTGATTGCTTGCTTAGCACCTTGTTATTAATGTGATAATCTGTGGGGACATCACTTTCCCCAAAGGGGATGACGATGCATTTTTTGGCATTCAGTCTGAGGCCATGTTTTTGGCACCATTCATATGTTTAGGTGAGACGCCCTTGGAGGGTGTCCACATCAATAGGGGAACTGATGACAGTGCCCAGCTTGCGGTAATCTGCAAACTTTGTCAGCCATAGCCCACTGGTTTTAGTCTGCATGTCAGAAAAGTATATCCTAAGCAACAGAAGCCCTAAGACTGATCCCTGGGGTACGCCATTCTTTACCAGTCTACTGCTTGAGGTGGCTTCCCCTAGTTTGACTAGATGGGTTCTATCACTGAGCCATTTTGCTACCCATCTGGTGTCATATGGATTGATGCCTAGTTGAGAGAGTTTATCTGTTATACTTGAGTGGGAAATAGTATTGAAGGCTTTGGCCAGATCATGGTATATGGCGTGCACAGTCTTCCTCTCATCCATGGCTTTGGTGACTGTCTCAAAGAAGTCACTCAAATTTAACAGGCATGACCTCCCCTTAATGAAACCAAACTGTGTGGGATCGAGTGTTTGGAGGTTGCCAATGTCCTTGTTAATGAGGTCCATGATAATCTGTTCCATGGCCTTGCAGTTAGGCTAGTTAGGCTGATGCATCTATAAATTTCTGGATCGGTGGACAACTCCACCTTTGTGTAAAGGGATGACAGTGGCTATCCTTGACTTGGCTAGGATGAAGCCAGTTCTCAGGCTTTGGTTGAATAGGTTGCTTAATGGTACTGCAAGTTCCTGCCTGAGTTCATGTAGGATGCGGCCTAGGATGTTATCGGGTCCCATGGAGGCTGTATTTTTTGCCTTTGAGAGGGCAGTGATGACATTATCTCTAGAGTTAAGGGGAGGGGGCAAGTGCTGGGGTTATCCTGATTTACTGATGGGAGACAGAGGGATGAAGTTTTCGCTGATCCTCTCTGCCAGCAGGTTGGCTATATCTACGGCATTTGTGTATGTGGTGTCCTTGACCACCAGATGATTAAGATGATCAAGTAGCCATTTTTTGAAAAGGAGACCCTAGATTGTGTGTCTGATTGTAGGGTTCAGTATTACTGCCCCAGAACATTTTTTACTTGAAAAATAATGGAAAAAAAGAAAGGAGAGAGTTCATGCCTACTTGTAGCTACTGGGGATAATTCACCTGTTCATAGTTCATAACTGTGTTATTTGGTATGTAATTAGTACCTGGGTTAAAATACTGGAAATGTATCACTTTAGATTTCTTGAGATTGACTATGAAAATTAATTTATCTGCCAAACTCAGTAGTTTTCTCAAGTTTTTCTGAAACCTTAATTCATACCTCTCAACCTATTAGAGCAAGAAATCTGAACAAAGCTATAAAAAATGGGGGACAACGCCCTATAAATAGGGACATTTTTTAAATATTGCTCTTGCAAATTTAGAGTTTATAGAATAACATGTTTTGTATTAGCAGACATTTTCTGATGGATATGAAGTCTGAAACTAGGACTGCTGAATCCTACAGAAATGCATTTTATAAGCACTTACACAAGTGCATGGATCATGCTATCCCTAACAGAACCAAGATGCTATCCTCCAAAAAAAGGAAGCCAATCTGGTGGTCCCCTGCCATAAACAAACTCTACAACAGAAGAAAGAAACTATTGCAAAAAAGAGTAAAATCCCATGATTGGAGGAACTCCCTGGTCAGCCTCAGTAAGAAGCTGAAATCCCTCATAAAATCCTCCAAAGCTAGTTACGAAAACAAAATCACCACTGATTCTAAAGACAGCCACAAAGCATTCTATAGCTATGTCAAGAATCTCAATGGCAACACTCAGATTGGTTCTGAGTTACAGCACAATGGCACCAAATATACAGAACCAACTGATATTGCCAACATCCTGGCAGATAGGTTCAGTGCTAACTTTACCCCCGTCTCACCCCCTAAAGGGCCCAGCTCTATACCGGAAGAATGCAAAGTTCCTGTAATCACGGCTGCGCAGGTAAAAACCACACTCTCCAAAACCAAGAACACAGCATCCATGGGACCTGACAACATCCCAGGCTGCGTTCTACACGAACTACAGAATGAACTGGCACCCCACTTAAGCACCATGTTCAATCATAGCTTCACCTCAGGCTTTATGCTCACTGAATGGTGCACAGTGACAGTTATCCCACTCCACAAAGGGGGTGCCACCACGGACCCCGGGAACTACCGCCCCATTAGCCTAACGAACCTGATCTATAAGGCCATGGGAATGTATTATCATGGAACTTATAAACAAAGACATTGGTAATCTCCAAACTGTGGACCCCACCCAGTTTGGGTTTATAAAAGGCAGATCATGTCTCCTAAACCTGATAGACTTCTTTGAAGCAGTCATCAAAGCCGTAGACGAGGGTAAGGTGGTTCACACAGCATATCTAGATCTCGCCAAGTCTTTTGACACCATCCCCCACTCTGGAATTATAGATAAACTCACTAAACTAGGTATAAATCCCTATGTCACAAGATGGGTTGCCAGTTGGCTCAGTGACAGAACCCACACTGTGAAAGTAGCAGACTCCAACTCCGACATCAGAACAGTGACAAGTGGAGCACCACAGGGTTCAATCTTGGGTCCTCTCCTGTTTGGTATCTACGTTCCTGAAGTACAGGATAACACAGAAGGTCTTTGGCCAACAAAGTTCACAGATGACAGCAAACTAGGAGCTTTAATCGAAACTCCTAGAGATGTGGACATCCTACAAAAGGGCCTCACTGAGACAGACGCCTGGTGTCAAAGCCATGACCTCAAGCTCAATGCCAAAAAGTGCATTGTCATCCCCTCTGGTAAAAACTCTGTACCCATGAGCTACCACATAGGTGATAGTCTACTTAACACCAAAAGAGTGATAAGAGACCTTGGGACACAGGTGGACTGTAGTCTCTCCTTTGATAATCACATTGCCACGGTAGTCAGGAAATCCTTCTACGTGGCACACCTCATCACAAAAGGTTTCTCATCCAAGAAAAAAAGAGGTCATTGTTCCCCTCTACTCATCACTCATTAGACCCATTATAGAGTATAATGCCCCTGTTGGTATGTACCTCACAAGACATCTACAGCAACTGGAAAGGCCGCAGAAAGACATCACAAAGAGGATTACTGGCCTCAAACAGATGCCCTCTGCAGACCGTCTGAAAAACTCCAGCTTTACTCCGTCGCATATCGCCTACTCAGAGGCGATCTCTGCCTAACATACAAAGCCATGTCAAACCCAGAGCTGTTGGACATGCTCCACTTAAAGAAATCCCAGTCCTTCCGAGCTACATGCTCTAGGGACCTAAACCTTATCACCACAATAAACAGAACATGCTGGAGGGGATAGAGTCCTGTCGCAGACACTTCCCATACTCTGGAACAAACTACCTATCTATATCAAACAAAGCTCCTCATTAGCACTCTTCAAGAAAAATCTTGATGATTGAATGGGAAATAGGAAATTCACCCTGGGGATCACCTCTGTGGCTCTGCTCGACAGGGGCACAGGAGAATAATTTTCTTGGGCGCCAGGGTACCTTTTTGTCTAGGCTTATATAGGCCCTAGGGCTAATAGCTTAGTACCTACCTATGAACCTATGAAACTGAAGTGTCTGTCATTATTTTCTGAATTTAACCCTCAATAATTAACCAGTGATTTGCCAGAAAACCAAACTTTTTGGAGGAACAGACAAAAAATATAAGGCAAAAATCCATTTGCCAAAATGTGGAAACTTGAGAACTCTATCACAGGCCTCTAAATCATCAAAAATAGTGTTATCTTTACTATCCTAACATTAAACAAACAAGTAAATAGGTACAGATGTTACCTCCTGCACTCAGTACTCTACTTTTCTATTTTTGTTTTTCGATTAATCTCATTCACATAAATCTTAACTGTTTCATACTTCTTACAGTTATATTTATCTGATACTTTCTCTTTTAACCATTTTAACTTCCTAATTACCCATTCAGATATATTATGTTTTTTTTATACATTTATCACTCTTTTATAGCCTAAATTATTGTCTGTTTGATAAACCTTCAAATCTTTTCAACTTCACACATCTCTCTTCTTGACTCTTCACCTTCATATATATTTCTTTGCTGTTCATTTTCCAGCACCTTTAAAACTTGAACACTAATATTTTGTGTCTAATCTCCTCCTATTCCATGGATTTTAAGCCATGCTTGCTGCTTCATCACTGTTTCATATTTCCAAAATGACTCTCATATCTATGTCCACATCATCTCCAGTATTAGCAAAAACCAAATGTAATATATTTTCTTCTCATTTCCATAAATGTATGCTTCATATATGTACCAAAATGTCATCTAAACCATTTCCCTCTCCTTTTTTTGATTTGCATTTCCTTAGCTCTAACCAAAATTCAAACAAAAGGCTTTTGGCTATACTTTAGTTTTATAGTTCTCTAAACATATCTGTAATGTTTTATCAATTTTGGCCACGGTGGTGCAGGAGTTAGCATTGTCACCTCACAGCAAGAGGTTATTCGGTTCGATTCTCAGCTGGAGCGCCTTCTGTGCAGAGTCTGCATGTCCTCCCTGTGGTTGAGTGAACTTTAAATACACGCAGGAAGGTGTGTGTGTGTGTGTGTGTGTGTGTGTGTGTGTGTGTGTGTGTGTGTGTGTGTGTGTGTGTGTGTGTGTGTGTGTGTCTTCTATGAAGGTTTGGAGTCGGGCTGGCAACTCAACATTGTAAAAACCCACTGCCAATCAATAGCAGACCAGTGATCTGCTGTGACGACCCCCAGTCGGGAAAAGTCAAAAGACCTTTTAATGTTTTTTCCATTCTCATGAATTGCATCTGGAGGCAACCTCTGTATTACAGCCAACTACCATTTCTCACATTTCCTCCACTCACCTGACTTTTAGAATGCCTTTCCTTTTTGACATTTCACTTCCTGATGTCTCATCAACCGTGCTGCAGCTCCAGCTTTATGATTTTATTATTTATAACTACCTCATACCATATAGCAGTTGTATTCCATTCTACTACATGATATCTCTGTTTCTGCAGCGATATCTAGTCCTCATTTACTTCATATGTTCTCAGTTACCATTCCTGCTTGCTTTCTGCTTTATAATCATACACAATACTATTGTGCTGTGCTTTTGTCTGGGCCACTGCACCAAAACATGTAACCTTTCAGCTTGTGTAGTGGTACAAGCACATGCTAAGGTCTCCTAGAGTGTTAGTTTGTACTACATTCATCACCACAATGACTGACAAACCATTTACCTTGGAGTTTATACCATGCACATTCAGTGCATTTATCAGTGTCATATATCATGTGTTATTCTGTGCTCCCTCTATACTTAGTATGCCTCCATATGCAGGCTGTAACACTGCATTGCTCTCCTTTGCAACATTCAGTTTATCTTTGCACTATGCTCAGCCCCAAACTGCCTAGTTTCACTTAACACACCTCATATGTTTCAGTGGCACACAGTGGTTCATTTCAGATGTATGTTTGAACAATAGTACCACAGTGAAAATTCATGAAAGCATACCACAGTGTGTCACATGCCACGTGCCGCCTGCACAGTCCACAGGCTGGTTACATAGTAAGCTTTTTGACACTGCTTTTTGATTTACTATTTCACAAGGCACATATTGCTGCTGTAGGCATTATTTATTTATACTATTTACTAAGCATTTGTCTAATGTGAATTCATCTCAGGGCCTTAATATAATTGGTGGTGACCAAGAGCAAACTAACACATCATGTTCAGTAGTTGTACTAAGTTTATCTACAAAATGAATTTCTTTCATTGTTTTATTATTGCTAATGGTGACCTCCAGTAAATTAACATGAAATTTTCACTTGCCTTTTCAGTTCCTTGATTATAAGCAGCAACCATAAATATTGAACTCTTTGATGCAGTTTTTGGTTCTTATTCATCATCTGCATTATTAATATAGTCAATTAGTATTTATTTTACATTTTAAGTAGGCTGTCAAACTGTGTTGAGGTCCAGGAGCATTGTTTTGTTAACTGACTTGCTATGAGTCACACAGTAGAGAAATGGAGTCAGATTTTATTTACTTATTGAAATTTGCTTACCAGGAATATTCAACTCAGTAGGAGCCCATTTTCACTGAAGGTCCAGGGATAAAAGCTCCAAAGTATTGCAAAAGATTTTAAGAATAATCATTTTACAGTCTTTAAAATAATACCAGAAGCAAATGCAGTATAAATAATTATACCAAATTAGACATGCTATGAAAATGTTGGTTAAGAATAAATAAAAAAGGAATAGATACAAGTTATATGACAATGATTTAATAGTTATAGAAATTTTAGCCAGTTTATACAGAAATTAAAGGTAAGTTAGTGTAATACAAACAGGAATTACAATATGAACTGAGAGAAAAGCAGGCTTATGGAATATTTAGAGAGAAAGTCACAGGACTATAGGATACCATTTCTTAGAAATTCATGCCTTAAACCTCTCTGCTAAACTGAAAGACTGCCTTATTAGTAAACTGCAGCCAAGAAACACATACATTGCAACAAACAGTTCTGAAATGTATGCTATATCAAATATTTAATTAAAAAGTATATCCCATTGAAGGATGGAAATCTCATATTCTTCATCTTCATTTCCTAAATAACCCATGTAATTAACAGGCACCAGTGGAAAATAATCTTCTCTAAAAATAAGGCAATTATTTTTCCATCACCATTGCAATAAATATAGACCTTTTGTAACCTGTACTTATTTTTCAGAAAGTCTACATTACTGAGTAATGTCTTTGTCTCTCACCTCAAAGATATGCATTGTAAAAAGGTGTTTACTGTGTTACTAACATGATACAAACATGCTGACAATGGTAAACTATCATGAAGCAATGGATAACCTGATATTGATAACTGATAAACTTTTAGAAGGTAGAATAAAGTTCAGATCTTATTCTGCAAGCCCTAACAGAACTAATCTTATTAGAAGTTTCTGCTTACTAAAGAGGAAAATTGTTACCTCAAATGTGGCCTTTATGCATGTGCTTGGACTATGAGTGACATAAAACTAATTGATAACTATAGATACTACAGTTGTTGAACTACTTTGTTTCATCACTTGACATTTTATTACCTGAATATGATGGTATCAGCATCCCATCTGGTATACCATAAGTGGAGCTTTTATACTTTTTAGAGAATAATATATAATATATATATATCATATATATATATATATATATATATATATATATATATATATATATATATATATTCATGCAGATTCCATTAGATAATACCATATGAATTTACTAGGAATGCCTTATAGAGTATTATGTATAATCTCAACTTTCTTAATGGAACAAATATGTCACATTATCAATACCCAACACTTTCAAGAAACTTTTTCCCTAAGCATGTCATATTCTTGGTTAAATCAGTGTGTGATTATTTTTACAGAATAAGTGTTCCTTACGTCCCAAGGAAATGCAGACTTTAATTGACAAGAAACCATCCACTTAAATGCAAATTTTAGTGAAAATAAACAAGACTCACCAGCTGGACAATAGGCCTTGTTTATTTTATGTAAAATGGAAATGTTTTGTCATGCTAATCTCTTTATCTATGTGACATTACTAGCAACTTTTTGACTCACAATGCTTACAGTGTTTTTCACTCCACTAACACAATTTTATATTTCATATTTATCCAACACCTCACTGCTAGTGAATATGTATAACATTTGAGTTTACCCAGCTTCTGTTCCCTTCTTTTTTCTGGCCAAATGTTTCAGTAGCTATCCAGTTATGTTGCAGACCATGCTGCTTTTGTGTCTAACTTCAAATGTAATTAAGTAGGTATGTGAGACACTAGTATATATATCCAGTCATATGTCACAAGCTATCATCATGTCTTCTTGTTTTCTGATTAACAGAGGTCCCTTATTCATGCCAAAATAGTTTTCTCTGCATGGTGGTTTGTGGTATTACACTGCTGCTCAGTACTTTGGCAGGTTTTGGTGGATAAAGTCAAAACAAATTATAACATACGTGTTTCTGGTAGGTATTAATTGTCACATTGCCACGTTAACCTGCAATTAAATTAATGTTCCCCATTATTTAAGGAAAGATTAGAAAGAAAATGAAAAATACAGACAGGAGTGAGAAATCCTGTAATGGACCAGACGATTAATTAAATAAAAAGCAGAAGTCTTCCGACATTCTTCAGTTGAGAGTACATCCAAACTATTTATAATTGATGATTCCTCAAAAAAAAAACAGGCTCAATCAACCTTTGTACTACAACATGAGAAGTAAAAAAAGTAAATTAGCACCTTAACTAGTGAGTACTTTGTTGTAACTTGTGTTGTTGCTTTATATAGAGTGCTTGCTGGTAGCTGAGCTTAATACCTCCATTCCTTTTGAGCAGGGTAGTCCTACCCTGTGTTTATCTCAGCCTGCTTCTGTAGCTTCTCAGCTAACAGTTGATGATAACATCTTTAACAAAGAGCAGATGAACTTGTGTTAGGAATCCACAAGTCAACAATGAGGACCTACAATAGCACCTACCACAGAATGACTTTTATCTATTCCTGGCATACAAAGACCTAAAAACTTGTAGGTGCACTGGAAGGTCTCTGAGGTTAAAACTTAAAGAAAATGAAATCCCTCTCCTTTCTCTTCCAGTGATTTGATAAAGGTTTTTGTATCATTCTAATATACTTTTCTCCTTTCCTAGATTCTAAAAGGTTAGTACACTTCTTCAGATACTTGAAATTCTTCTCCAGAGGACGTCTTTACAGACATAATTAAGGTTTTTGTAGTAGGCCTGCAGAGGAATTCCTCCTCTCCATATGTTGTGGTGCCACTCTTTGCTTTCCTTCTATGTGCGATTTTACTTTGTTGTCATACTACGTTTTGGTTCTAAATCCCTCATCTTGTACTAAAAAATATAGAAGCATTTGTAGGCTTACATATTCATAATAAGTAGTCTCTACATTTTGCATTGTTATCTAATAGAGTTCAATTCACAGGCAACATCACCAAAAAGGGATGACAGGATGTATAAGGTACCATTCAATAGACAGTATTTATATAGTACTCATAAGATGGACCTTGCTACCTTCTCCCTTTTAACATGTTTGCAAAATAATAAACCTAACAAACTTTGTCATTTGATAAGGAAACATGACTCTTACATAAAGATATATATATATATATATATATATATATATATATATATATATATATATATATATATATATAAAACTCCCAGAGCTCCAAACTGCCAAGCTAATAAGATACCCTACAAAAGAACAGTCTCGGAGCAGGTTAAGGATACATTGCAGAATCTATCAAATAATATCTTCATTGAGCAGATTAGACAAACGTATTGCTACAGTGCATAAGACTGGAGATCTTAAAAGTGTGCTTATGATGTTGCAGATGTTTCTTCATGACCAACTATAAAAGGCTTAGATATGAGAAATCTTGCATGGGTCAGAATAGAATCACTTATTAGAGATGTTGGCTTCAGTCTCATATGCATTATTAGCACTAGATAATCTTTTTGGCCAGTCTACTAATGACATTGTACTGAACTGAGGTGGGCTACCAGCCACAACTCTGAGCTGAAATACCAGGGGCTTCTGAGCTTCCAAAAAAACACAAGTTACTTTTTTTTTGCTTATTTATACTACTTACTGTACCTTTTTATTGCCTGCTGTCTACTTTAATACTGTATTTGTATACCATGTACTAAACTACACTGTTATATTGCAATTGTCTGCCTTACTGTGTTTGCTAAATC
Organism: Protopterus annectens; assembly: GCF_019279795.1. Taxonomy (NCBI): domain Eukaryota; kingdom Metazoa; phylum Chordata; order Ceratodontiformes; family Protopteridae; genus Protopterus; species Protopterus annectens. The sequence goes on from NC_056729.1 coordinate 1,058,804,618, forward strand.
AAATGTTATTGCTGTTTTAAATGTTTACTAAGCTCTTTTTGCTACTTTCACTGTTTGTGAAGTATTTACTGTTGTTTTTCACTATTGCAAAGCAATCTGTTCTACTTGCTCAGGTTTTCCCACCAAGCAGTGTTACAATAACTGATTTGTTAGTTGTTTAAAACATTCTGTAGTGTATCCTTGCTGATTTCTGCTATTTTAAACATTTTCAGTGTTTCACTGCTATTTTTCTGCTGTGTTGAACATTTTGTAGTGGTTCCTACTGAAACTAGGGTAGCTAGTAGCTGTAGAGTAGTCCAGATACAGGTTTGCTGCATCTGGGTCTGTTTGCTGTGGCTGTTTGTTCTGAGCACATCTTCTTGGCCATCTTGAATTGAAAGGGGCCTTTCTGCACTCTAGTGACAGGATTGTGTTGATTGGAACCTGTGTGGTGAAGGGTGGCTGGTCTAGGGCTTAGAATAAGCATCAGCACTGTTCCTTTTGAATATTTTTAAAGTTTTTGTTTCCAAGTTTTTAGCTTCTGGTATTTAAGTCCTGCATTTGGGCAGGTTTCTGCTTGTTGGTACTGAGCTGAACTGAGGTGGGCTACTGGTCACAACTCTAGGCTGAGATACCAGGTGTGTAGAGGCTTCTGAGCTTCTAAAAACCATAAGTTGCCTGTTTTTCTTATTTATACTATTTACTGCACTTTTTTATTGCCTGCAGCCTACTTTAATACTATATTTATATACCGTGTACTAAACTACACTGTTATACTGTAATTGTCTGCCTTACTGTGCCTGTTATTGCTGTTTTCACTGTTTACTAAGCTGCTTTTGCTATTTTCACTGTTAAGTATATGCTGATGTTTTTCACTGTTGCAAAGCAATCTCTTCTGTTTTTTCTGGTTTTCCTGCTAAGCAGTGTTATAATAACTGATTTGTTAGCTGTTTAAAACATTCTTTAGAGTCTGCTTGCTGATTTTCTGCTATTTTAAACATTGTTTAGTGCCTCACTGTTACTTTTCTGTTGTGTTAAACATTCTAGTGGTTCCCACTGAAACTAGGGTAGCTAATAGCTGTAGCGTAGTCCAGATACAGGTTTGCTGCATCTGGGTCTGTTTGTAGTGGCTGTTTGTTCTGACTACATTTTCCAGGCCATCTTGGATTGGAAGGGGCCCTTCTGCACTCTAGTGAGAGGATTGTGTTGATTGGAACCTGTCTGGTGAAGGATGGTTGGTCTAGGGCTTGGAATAAGCATCCTCATTGGTCCTTTTGAACTTTTTAAAAGTTTTTTTTCAAGTTTTTAGCTTTTGATGTTTAAGTCCTGTATTTGAGCATGTTTTTGCTTGTTTGCGAGTCACTCAGTATCGCGCAGTGCCATGCAATTGTATGCTATAGCCTGACAGATTCAACAGTTTTTCCCTTAGTTACAGCTGTAGAACATTATTGTAGCCCTCATCCTTAGTACCAGTCAAAGAAATACTGCTAGTGAGCTGAAACCTATTAAATTACCAAAAAATAAAATAAAAAAATAGGCAGAAAAATCTATTCACTGAGCTCCTCCTTGATTGATCCTGAAAAGCACTTGCAGTGACAACAGTCTTCAACCTAGCATTATGAACAGTTGGGCCACCCTTATTTCTCCTGTCAACCGTGTTGACTTGGGTCATCTCTTGAGACAGTGTAGCAATTGCCTCATGTACACTGACAACCCTCTACTAATAACTCACACTATTACATAGTGTGAGAGTTGTAGCTACACCAAGAATCTGGAATCCATGCTGTCATCTACTCAAAACAGTAACAAAGAAGAAGTTGTTAACCCACCCACCACTACATATGCACATAGTACCACTACTCATACACATAGTATGCGTCCAACACAAAAATCAACATATGCAGAGGTTCTCTCAAAAAACCTACCGAGCCACCAGAGACCTCCAAAACACAAGACTGCTACAGCTAACACAGTTCCCACAACATCAACAAACTTTACAATAAATGCAAAATGTTGCTGTCCATGAAAACAAAGGTGAGACCCCAACAAAGGAAAAGCACCCTACTCAGCCTCAACATGCAAATAAGACAACTTGTCAAATCCCCTAAGGGCCTGTTTAAGAAAAAACTTAGCAAGAACAGCCAAGGATAACTATACATAGCCTAAAAGGTAGGACCCAAGCATGTGCAGAACCAGTGACCAGTAGTATCACACACACTGACCCTACATAGATTCATCGGTGTTAACTAGGCTAACAACCACAAGGGCCTTTTTAAGCCTAGCTATGCATCCCAAATCTCTGACAAGTTCTGATACCCTTAATAAGTGTAAGCTTGGGCCTGGGAGATGAAACATTTACAGGTTACCTGTGTCCATTAGTGACATAGGTGTCAAACCAGGGATGAATTTCTGTTTTCCCATCCAACTGTCCAAGTTGCACTTGAAATGGGTTAGGGAGGAACTCTGCTTCACATAGATGGGGTAGTCTCTGGGATACATACCTATCTCTTCAGTAGATAGACAGATATAGCAAACCTGCTAGCATATAGGTTTGTGAAAACTTTCACCCCCTATCCCCTCCAGATCTATCACAAACCTTGCCCCAAACTTCCCCCTCACCCTACATATCCGAGGAACAGGTCATCAAAGCCTTGTCCATGGCAAAGCACACACCCTGTATGGAACCAGACAGCATCCCAGGCTATCTTCTAAACAGGCTAAAACATGAACTAGCATCACCATTAGGTACCCTTTTCAGTCATATTCTAACCACAGGCTTTGTTCCTGTGGAATGGAGAACAGCAGCAGTTATTCCCCTCCACAAACATGGCCTGGCAACAGATCTGGAGAATTACAGGCCCATAAGCCTGACCAGCCTCATCTGTAAAGCCATGGAACGTATCATGATGGACTTATAAATAAAGACACAGGTAATCTCCAAACCTTGGGTCCTACCCAGTTCAGCTTTGTCAAGGGCAGATCCCGCCTGTTAAATTTTGTGGATTTTTTAACAAATGTGACCAGGGCCATCGATGACAGCAAATCTGTGCATAAAGCATACCTGGACTTGGCAAAGGCTTTCAACACAATCCCACACTCAGGCATTACTGATAAACTTAGCAAACTGAATGTAAACCCCTTCATTGTAACTTGAGGTGCTAACTGGCACACAAACTGGACACACACTATCAAAGTGGGCAACTCCACATCAACCAGCAGACCTGTTACCAGCGCGGTGCCACAAGGGTCATTGCTGGACCCCCTACTGTTTGGTATATATGTCTCAGAAGTTCAGATCAAAACTAAGGGCTTCTGGCTGACCAAGTTTGCAGATGCCTGCAAACTGGGTGCAATTATTGAATCCCCAAATGATGTCAGTATACTCCAGGAGGGACTTACACAGACCAACGACTGGTATCTTAGTCATGGTCTCAAACTGAATGCAAAGAAATGCATCATCATTCCCTTTGGCACAAACAATGTCCCGCACACTATCAAATCAACAACAATACCCTAAGTACCCACAAAGTGGTAAGGGATTTGGGTTCACAAGTTGACTGCTACCTTAACTTCAACCACCATGTGTCTACTGTAGTAAGGAAGGCTTTCTGCGTACCACACTTGATTAGTAAAGGCATCACCTCAAGAACAAAAGAGGTACTTGGTACTAATCTAGCCCATAATTGATTATAACTCCCCATTTGGCATGTACCCATACAAAGCACCTGCAGCAATTGGAGAGACCTCATAGGTTTATAACTGAGAAGATCAATGGACTCCAGCATGTGCCATACACAGACCGACTAAAGTCCCTGTCACTTTACTTTGTATCATACAGACTTCATAGGGGAGACTTATGCTTAGCTTGCAGAGCAATCTCAGACCCAAACCTAATGAACTTGCTGCATATCCATAAATCAAATGGGACTAGGGCCACCCATTCCAGGAACCTAACTGTGGCTTGTGACTTAAATAGGACATGCTGGTGGGACAGTTTAATCACCCAATGACTGCTCTGTCTTTGGAATAGGCTACCTTTTCATGTGAAACAGAACATCTGTATGACACTGTTCATAAGGAACCTGAACGAGTGGATGGGGCACTGTAAATTCTTACTAGGAATAGTGCCCACAACCCTCCTGGACATGGGCAGTTATTACTAAATCCAGTCTTGGGTATTAACTAACATTTCTATGGCATTACATTGGGATGAAACGGCTAGGCTTGAAATTAACTCCTGGTCGATAGCTTAGTAATCTCCTATGATCCTATTATTCTAGGACTCCAAAATGAGATGTAAAACAATGAACTTATCTTTATTTAAAGAAATTTATAACCCATGTACCCAATAATTTCAAAATAATTTTGTGTCATATAAAATATCCTTTTAAAAAAACACCATCACAGCAATCTCTTAGACACTATAGAGGAAAACAAGGTACTTAAACCTCAGGCTCATGAATGAGGTGAGCACCAGATATAATTGAAGATATCTTAGATTCAGGAATGCAAGGAAGAGCAGAAATAATCAGTCATCCCACAAAGAGTTGCAGGCTTCTTCCCTCCCCTTTCACGATATTCCTAGAAGGCAGTTTTCAAATTCATCTATCATCGTGACAGAAAATCACAGAAAAAGGGTACATCAGGCAATAGGTAATGGTTATGCAACAGAGTTTATTCAGAAATCACAAATGCTGAACATTTGACAAAAAATACTACATTATATACACCACTTGTCACTTATAATAGCCTAACTACTTTAGAAAGAAGCAAAACTTTGATTACCCTACAATCAGAGAGGCCAGGGTTTCTATTCTTGATTATTTCTGGTTCACAAGAAGGCCAAAATACAGAGGCCAACCTTAAAGAAAACAAACCTAAGATAACTAATAAGGGCACACTCTTTTTGGACAGTGACTAAAAGCACTGCTGCACTGTATAAAGCAAGGTTCTTATGTGGCAAAACTGGACATGGAAGATATCTATTTACACATCCCAGGGGATCCCACAAATTTACCTCAAATATCAGGTAGCTCAACATCACTTGCAGTTTTCATATCTGATATTTGCTTTATCCACAGCCCTAGAGTTTTTATTAGCTGTTTAGCTCCAGTATTTGCTCATATCAAAAAGCAAACATAACAATTTTACTTATCTCAATGATTGTCTTTATTTATTAGCTGTTTAATTCTGTTGTTTGCATATCTCAAAAAACAAACATAATTTTCCTTATCTGGATGATCCTCTTACAGTAACAGAGATAATAACTATTACTTTAATGCAGTATAAATTCAAAAATATTCTTCAGCAACTCTCTTCAAGAATAGAACTGACAGCTTCTGCATCAGTAACCTTTTTACAAACGGTTATAGGGTTTGTACTCAAAACATGTTTAATGTTTAAAGTAAATAGAGAGTTATGCAGTCATGACAAATTTGTATCAACATCAGATTATTACAGCAAGATAGTTCATAGAATCCCTAGAGTACATGGCATGTTGTATTCTACTAGTCCTTTATGCAAGTCTGCACATGACAAAACACAGTAACATCCCAATATTGTCTAGAATCAGTATACATATTCATTAAATACACTGATTCCTCTTTTCCAAGTTTTGAAAAGTCTCTTCAGATTAAACTTAAAGAACTGATGGCAAATTACAGAATATAAACAGTTTTTTTCTGTAAGACCGTCTCAGAGGTCATTTTTTTTACCAATACAGAAAACAGTAGTGAACCAGATCTTTCCAGTTTCTAGAAAAACACTACAGATTTAGGACCAGGCTATATATCACAACCTATACCTCTCAGCGGTGCATCTTCAAGCTATACAGGATCTGCTATCAGACGCTTTAAACAGAAATATAACTCTGTATTACAATGAGAACTTGGATCTACTGATCTGCAACAAAATAGTACAGAAGTGGGGTGTCCCAGAGTTAGGCATATTTCCACATACCTCAGTAATTACCTCCATTTTGTTTCCTCTTTACTCACCATTCACTTTAAAGAACAGCCACCTTCTCTTTTTCCCTGAGCTGAAATCTTGCTGTTTTCCAATTTATGTGATTAAAAGGTTGCAGTGACAAGTAAGACTGGGAAAGGTTAATTTAATCTTAGTAGTTCCCTCTTGGCCAAGACGACCTTAATTTTCCCTTTTAATGAACCTGGCCACGCTTTTTCCATGACTCTTGCCTCTGTGCAAATCTAGTATAAATACATTTTATCTAGAGAAATAAGAAGATATCTATTGATTGAACTGCAGTACAAAGTTTAGACCCCTTCAACTGCCCTACCCCAAAAGACTTGTACTACCTAAACTATTTGTTTTAGTTAAATGTAGCATATTCATCCAATGAGATGTATATGTCTGCATTTTCTAGTTTTTTCATCAGCCCGCTCATGTCTAACAAATGCTAGTCAAGGACTTCCTAAAAGGTATCTTTCATTTAAGACCTAAACAAAGATATATATCCTCAACCTTGACATTTGGATTTCTTTCTTGGAAAAAATAACATTATGTCCTTTTGAATCAGCAGAATAAACTGATATCAAGTAGTTTTCCTGAAAGATGACTTCTAGAGATAGATGCCCTCATGTGTAAGCCACCCACATTGTGTTTCATAATAAAAGTATGCCATGGAAAACAAGCATCTCCTTCATGGCAAAAGTTGTTTCAGCAATGTCTTTGGATCAAGCTCTTCATTTATTGCTCCTTTATCCCACCTATCAGAATAAAGGAAAGCATCTTTTAAATATGCCGGCTGGACACATAAACACAGATAGCTCAGCTGCTTCACTAGGGGAATACAGGAATTCCAGAAAAAAGGTCAGTTGTTTGTCTCCTTCAAAAAAAAAAAAAAGGAAACAAAGTGTTGCCTGACAATAACGACATCCCCCGGGATTCATTAAGCCCTGCACAACGTGCAGGAGCTGCTGCATGCAACATGTCCGCCGAGCAATTCGGTATAGAGCTCCCAGGACGTGCATGAGCCTTCCTACACTATTCCTGCATGGACACCACTGCCTCATGTTAATTACCTCATTCGCAGGTGAAAACCATGCAAATGAGGTGAATTAGTGATTCAGCAAGCAGGCAGGTGTTCGTGCAAGAATAGTGTAACCTGCAGAAATGTATTCAGTCACTAGCTGAATACATTTCTGCAAATGAGAAAACAGAGGCATGACAGCTTGAAAGAAAGCATGTATTATATGTAGTAGGCATGCCAGTGGCCAAATATATGGCAATTGGCATGAAAAATAGTTTTAAACTTTATTTTAAAATAAAGTTTTTTATTTGGACGATCTCGGCTGTTTAAGCATAGGGCAGTGGCGTGCTAACGGGATCGTGCCGAAAATAAAAAAAGGGGGTGGGGGTCAATTTATACAGCAGTCTGCATTTTGCCATTATAGTCAATGGCATGCAGAATGAAAACAAAACTAGGAAATAGTGGTTGCTAAGAGGAAAGGGCCAGCCTAAGTGTGGTAACTATGGAGTAAGGCAGTGGTGTATGCAAATGAAGGGATTTAAACTGAATCACAAATTTCTTCTAAGTGTCAGACTGCACCTTACCGTGTCGGTGCTCTAGCACTAACGTGTAGATAGGAAGAGCAGCAACATGAAAAGGGGGTGTTTCATGTTGCTGTAAGCACATTACAGCTCTGTGGCCTGTGTTTGCCCTTAGCTAAGCACAGCTAAGGAAGGGTGTGTGTCTGAGGCTGTATTTTCTTAATCCATGAAATGCAGAGCATGTTCGCATCCAGGGAGGGCCAGTTCTGCTTAAAAGTGTTTACTTTAGCTAAATGGGTGTGCACAGTGTGCACCGGGCCTAAAACAAAAAAAAAAAGAAAAAAACCCACAGAGAATAGCAGAACTGTTTACATTTGAGCACTGGTAATGTGCAGTACGCATCAGGACTTAAACAGGGAAGAAATGGGAAAGGGAAACAGCAGAAGGAAGGCAATCAAGGAGAACTACTATAGCTAGCAGGTGGAATGTATCAGAATCGGCCAATTACACAGGCAGCAGCCCAGCACACTACTATAAACTATGCAAACACCTTTCAGTCTGTTTTTTCACCACAAACTCTATACCACTGGTGTACACATTTTGTGGAATTTTAAACTGACAAAACATGTTAGGGGCTGCTGTTGCTTTGATTTATCAGTATGTGCTAGGGACTGAGGGTGGTGAGGAGGATAATGCTGACAACCAACCCAGACCAAGGAGGAGGAGAAGAGTGTTCAGACCCAGGGTAACCTACCAGGGGCTACATGATCTGGAGATAGTAGAGCGCTAAAAGGTAGACAGGGACATACTTCAGCAACTTGTTGAGCTGTGCCGGCCTCGCCTCAGACCCAGAACTAACAAAGGGGAACCCATCCTGGTGGAAACAAAAGTATGTGTAGCCTTAAGAATACTAGCTACAGGTATTTTCCAAAGACCAACTGAGGATACCATGGGGGTCTCACAGGAATCTGCATCCAGGATACTCCACCAGTTCCTGAATGCCATGCGACCGCATGCCGCTGAGCACATTTACTTCCCCAGCACCCGTGAGGAGAGGACCAACATATGCGTCTTTTCCACTGTGTAGCAAAATACCCAAAGGTACTGGGTGCCATAGACTGCACGTATATCCACATCAAAGCACCACCCGGTGACCAGGGTAGGGTCTACCTAAACCGCAAGGGGTTCCACTCCATCAACTGCCAGGTCATGTGTGATGCCCATGACATTATCATGAATGTGTATGCTGGCAGCCCTGGAAGCTATCACAACTCCCACATCTGGCATTCGTCACAGCTGTACTGGGTGTTTGCCAGTGGGGACATCCCATATGGCCATCTGGTGGGGGATGCTGGCTACCCACTGGAGCCGTGGATGTTGATACCCATCAGAAATGCACACACACCCACACAAGAACGCCATAATGAGGCACACGCACAAACCAGGATCATTATAGATGGTATGTTTGGGATGCTCAAGTCATGGTTCTGCTGCCTTGACATATCCAGTGGAGCCTTGCAGTACTCTCCAGCCACACATGCACAGATGCTCATAGTATGTGCCATGCTACACAATATCATCCTGTCAAAACTGCTGAAGCAGGAACAAAATGGAGAAGGGCCACACAGCCCCCCACCATTGCCAAGGTCTCCACAGGCACAGAGGGACTCTGAGGAGGAACATCCTGAGCCTGCCCCTGTAAGCAGACAGAGGCATGCTCAGTATGCCCTGTCCTTGGCAAAGAGGCAATGCATAGCACATACACTGACACTGTAGGACCCAAGGGAGTGATCTCTCTCTCTCTGACTCACACACACAGTAAACTGGATGCCAAACAGCACACCACCTATACCCTACCATGTATAGGCATTGTACTCTGTGCATCCGACATAGTCAGCCCTCCAGCACCATCCTCACAACAGCCTCAGGCACAAAGTAAGTCAGTCTCCATAGCAAAAGTAATGAATGGAGTGGAATGTTCTGATGGCATAGCTATGGTATTGATTCAAGCATGCAAGGGAATGGGGTAGCTAACTGGGATAGCAGCAGACAACTGACAGCTCTGTGGGACAGCTGGAAGTGTATTCCCACTACTTGCCTACCCATGCCATGCAGTACCACCCTAGTTGACAAATACCACTGCAGTATATGTGGTGAGCCAAATAACTGTGGGGTCATAGGTCACATGCATGGATGTCAAAGTGAGGGTCCCATACCCACCCCCAGCCTCAACCAGCAGACCCGCTGTAGAAAACCATACAGAAATGCCTGGCAAAGGCCCCCACATGGCAATATCCATGAAATCCCCATCTACAGACTTTTACACAGTGATGTCATAACAGGTCTGGCAGTGGCAGTATTGCTTTGAAAGGTAAGAAGTCTGAAACTACAAATGTCTATACCAGAACAATCTGACATGTGGTTGATACTGTCATGCCTGTAGTCTGAAAGATGGGACACACCACTATGCTAAATGGAACCAAAATGTTAAGCAAATATCAGCACAGTCTCTTCAAATGTGTATTGTGTACAGATGTGTCACCCCCATAGCCCCATAGAAATGCATTAACATGTCCCTAGCCTTAAGCAGCATCCAGTTGTCGACTAGAGGGATGGCTCAACACAAATAGAAAGCAAATGTGAAATTGTTCGATCTCGCCGTTTGTTCTTACACACGGATTCGGAGCTGATCCTAGGCTCCGAGTCAGCCACATCACCAGCTCCGCATCTTCGAGAAAGCTCGAGGCACAGTTCTATCTCATGATCCTCCTGTGCTAACCCTCAGATCTAATTTGCCACTAGCAGCAGATCGCATCGTGAGAGGCTCGGGCCAGTATTTTTTCATACTATTATTCTATCCTTTTTGAAGTTTGTAGTTTAAAAAGTAGTTTAAAAAGTAGATTAGCAGTGTAGAGTGTGATAGTTTTATTAGAGTGTGTTTTTTTCATATAGCTAAAGTAGTTTAAATAGTTTAGTGTTTTACTTCAGTTAAGGCCTTGTTTTATTCTGTCAGGACTGACAGTAGGATTTAAATTGTTATATTTCCTGCCTTAACTTATCCTTCTCTTTATATATATATATATATATATATATATATATAGATAGATAAGTATTAATCCTTTCACCTTTATTTAGAGTGTTATAGTGTGTTATTATATATATATATATATATATATATATATATATATATATATATATATAGTGTGTTGTTAGTATTTTTTTTTTTACTAGATATCTTATAGTGTATGTATATAATATGTCTGAGAAAGCTAATTCAGGCTTTAAAAGGTGTCAGTGTGGATAAAAGATGTCCATAACTGATAACCATTCTTCCTGCGTCTACTGTCTTGGCCCTCTCCACTTGCAGGAAGACTGTTCCATCTGTCATTCCTTCAGTGGGAGGGTCATGGTAGAAAGATGCAGGAAGTTGATGGACAGAGGGTTATTAAAACCTGATTTTCAGGAGGCCCTGGACAAGACTGAACAAGTGTCCAAGTCTTCGAAGGGGTCCAAGTCTTCAAGAGTGTCGGAGCCTAAGTCCTCGGCTCCGAGCACCTCTTTTCTGATTCGGACGCCGGCTCCAAAGACCTCGGGTCGGGGGTCGAATGTTTGTCTCTGATCGAGACTCAGGTATTGGAGCCAGTGTCGGAGGTACCACCGCCTTCAATCCTTTGCTCGGTGATGGCTTCGGCCCCTTTGACCCGTTCTTCGAGGCCGCTTTCCGACTCCGATGTGGACCGAGTGGTACAGAAGTTAATGGAGAACTCAGCTCTGTCCAAACTAATCGAGGTTTCGTCCCAATTGGTTTCGAAACTCGAGGCTCTTCCTGCCCCCGAGACAAATCCTCCTCCAAGACCCATTGAGTCGTCGGAGCCAGGAATCCAAGAGCCGATGATTGTAGAGCCATCGATGCCGAAGCCTCCAGTAGCGCTATCGGCACCGTTGACCTCGACACCTTCAGAACCAGCCGGGGGGTCTCGGAGCCGACGATCTTTCCTAAGTTCCGGGGCGGACAGTTGAACCGAACTTTTGGTTCTGACTGTTCCCCTCGGGGCCTCGGCTCAGATCAGCTCGGATCCGTCCTCAGGGTCGGAGCCCATGGTCCCATTTCCGGGGAAACTACCGGCTTCTTCGGAACCGGTGGGATCCTCGGACCGGGGCACCGGTGCCTTCGACATCATGAGGAAGGTCTTGTCTGAACAGCCACATACGTCATCGGCATCTTCTTCTCCTCCCCCAAAGGGTCCACATTCTGCTTCTGTACCTTCGGTTCCTGCCAAGCGTCGAGACCAATGCCTCAGCCAACCCCAGAGGGCGGCCCTGGTTCCTCGGATGCCTCCCCACTCGGATGCCTCCCCAGAAGCCACCTCTGAGGATGTACCGAGGAAAAGATTGTGCAAGAGGAGGCACATTGATTCCCCACAGGAATCTCTGACATCTGATACCGATTTGGATGAAGCAGAAGGGTCCCCACGGTCCCCCTCTGAAGATGTCTCTTTTGCTGACATTTTGGAAATTTTGAAACAGAGGGGAGACTAGCAGACCCTTGCCCCTTCTGTAGATGAATCGGTGTTGCTGAAGGCATTTGGGGCACAACCTTCTACCTCCTGGGTGACCCCTCCCTTTGACGAGCTCATGGACCTGATAGCGCGAAGGGCGTGGGAGACACCTGATACAGTGGAACTGGTCCCCCGCAGACCCAACAAATATATCACGGCCCCTCAAGACAAAAGCTTTCTGACTAAAGGAGTGCCAGTGGATACTATGGTGGTGGCGGCAGCCACTAAGAAGGAAATGTCTGAATCATCTTCCTCTGTTCATCCTCCTAATAAGGATTCTAGGGTGATGGACAGGTATGGGAAGCGTGTGTTTAGTTCTGTGACTTTTTCCATGCGATCGCTGAACTACCTTACGCATTTCACGCGTCTACAGAGAGATCTCCTCAAGGAACTGGGAGATACTCTCCAGGGCAATACAGATGCTGCTGCCTCCGAGAAAGTGACAGCACACCTTAACACCCTCAATTCCATAGTTAACTCGTCCATGAGGCTCATTTCTTATGAAGCCGAAGGTTTGAGTAGAGCGGCAGCCTCAGCAATTGCTCTGAGGAGACGATCCTGGCTGCACCTGTGCTCCTTTGCGGAAGCCTTCAAGTCTTCCTTTGCTAATGCCCCTTTTGATGGTGCCTCACTGTTTGGTCCCAAAGTAAAGGAGACTCTCACTAGGTGCGAGCAAGAAAGAAAGACCCTGTCTGCCATAGAGGTCCATTTTTCCACCCCATCTAGACCATACCCCGATGGGCAAAGAGGCAGGAAAATGTGGTTCCGAAAGACTCAGGGATCCTTTCAGCCCACACAGAGTGATGCCCCCTCCAGAGGCAGAGGAGGGAGAAGAAATGGAAGACGCCGCCCAGGCGGCAGAGGGGGTCCGCAGAATCAGGGCGACAGAGATACGTTCTCTGGGAAGCCCTTCCAGCACTCCTGAGTGCATGCCCGGCTGTCCTACTCTGGAGGCAGTCGGGGGTCGCTTGGCTTTAAACCCAGTGGCCTGGCTAAATCTTACATCAAATTCCTGGGCAAGAAGCATAGTTACCAGAGGCTACAATATTCCATTTATAAAAATTCCACCTGCCCCCAAAAAGCTCCCAGATGTTCCACCCAGTCTGCAAGACCAGGCAGCCATAGAAATAAAAAGGCTGCTCAAAACAGAGTCATCCAACCAGTTCCAGCGGACCAAATAGGATCCGGAACTTACTCAAGGTTCTTTTTAGTTCCAAAGAAAACGGGGGACTGGAGGCCAATTTTGGACCTCAGCAGACTCAACACTTTCGTGAAAAAGGAAAAGTTCCGGATGGTCATGCTACAGTCGATCTTTCCTTTCCTAGAGGGCGACTGTATGTGCTCTATAGATCTCAAAGACGCGTACTACCATATCGAGATGGCCAGACCGTCCAGAGATCACCTGCGCTTCCTGCTGGGAGCCAGTCACTTCTAGTTTCGTGCTCTGCCCTTTGGCCTCACCTCAGCCCCCAGGGTGTTCACCAAATGCATGGCAGTAGTAGCGTCTCACTTGAGACAAATGGGATTCCGAGTATTTCCTTACCTAGACGACTGGCTCCTGTCCGCCACCACCATGTATCATCTTGTGCAAGCCAGGGATTACACCATCAACCTTTGCTCCTCTCTGGGCATAACAGTCAATTTTGGAAAATCTGTCTTATCGCCATCACAGCATATCTTATTTATAGGGGCAGAGTTAGACACTTCCCTGGCTCGAATCAGTCTACCCCCACTAAGAGTATCAGCCCTCAGAAATCAAATTTGTATCCTTCTTCAGAGCAGGAGAGTCCCTGCACAGCAAATCTTGAGAGTGCTAGGAATGATGGCAGCCACTCTTATCGTAGTCCCCCAAGGCAGGTTGCATATGAGGATTCTTCAATGGATGCTATTCGCTCAGTGGTCTTACCGACAGCTTCCACTATCTCACGAGATCTTAATCGCAAACTCCTGCAAACGGGATCTCCTGTGGTGGACCTAACAGCAGGCCGACCGTTTGTGTTGCCCAGTCCTATAGCTACTTTAACCACAGACACTTCCCTGATAGGGTGGGGGGGACTTTTTCAGGGAAGAACAGTCCAAGGTCAATGGTCCAACTTGGAATACAACCTGCACATCAATGTCCTAGAGCTGAGGGCAGTGTTTCTAGCATTGCAACACTTTCACAAGTCTTTACCTCTGGGAACAGTGACAGTTCAGACAGACAACATGGTGCCTCACTGTTTGGTCCCAAAGTAAAGGAGACTCTCACTAGGTGCGAGCAAGAAAGAAAGACCCTGTCTGCCATAGAGGTCCATTTTTCCACCCCATCTAGACCATACCCCAATGGGCAAAGAGGCAGGAAAATGTGGTTCCGAAAGACTCAGGGATCCTTTCAGCCCACACAGAGTGATGCCCCCTCCAGAGGCAGAGGAGGGAGAAGAAATGGAAGACGCCACCCAGGTGGCAGAGGGGGTCCGCAGAATCAGGGCGACAGAGATACGTTCTCTGGGAAGCCCTTCCAGCACTCCTGAGTGCATGCCCGGCTGTCCTACTCTGGAGGCAGTCGGGGGTCGCTTGGCTTTATACCCAGTGGCCTGGCTAAATCTTACATCAAATTCCTGGGCAAGAAGCATAGTTACCAGAGGCTACAATATTCCATTTATAAAAATTCCACCTGCCCCCAAAAAGCTCCCAGATGTTCCACCCAGTCTGCAAGACCAGGCAGCCATAGAAATAAAAAGGCTGCTCAAAACAGAGTCATCCAACCAGTTCCAGCGGACCAGATAGGATCCGGAACTTACTCAAGGTTCTTTTTAGTTCCAAAGAAAACGGGGGACTGGAGGCCAATTTTGGACCTCAGCAGACTCAACACTTTCGTGAAAAAGGAAAAGTTCCGGATGGTCATGCTACAGTCGATCTTTCCTTTCCTACAGGGTGACTGGATGTGCTCTATAGATCTCAAAGACGCGTACTACCATATCAAGATGGCCAGACCGTCCAGAGATCACCTGCGCTTCCTGCTGGGAGCCAGTCACTTCTAGTTTCGTGCTCTGCCCTTTGGCCTCACCTCAGCCCCCAGGGTGTTCACCAAATGCATAGCAGTAGTAGCGTCTCACTTGAGACAAATGGGATTCCGAGTATTTCCTTACCTAGACGACTGGCTCCTGTCCGCCACCACCATGTATCATCTTGTGCAAGCCAGGGATTACACCATCAACCTTTGCTCCTCTCTGGGCATAACAGTCAATTTTGGAAAATCTGTCTTATCGCCATCACAGCATATCTTATTTATAGGGGCAGAGTTAGACACTTCCCTAACTCGAATCAGTCTACCCCCACTAAGAGTATCAGCCCTCAGAAATCAAATTTGTATCCTTCTTCAGAGCAGGAGAGTCCCTGCACAGCAAATCTTGAGAGTGCTAGGAATGATGGCAGCCACTCTTATCGTAGTCCCCCAAGGCAGGTTGCATATGAGGATTCTTCAATGGATGCTATTCGCTCAGTGGTCTTACCGACAGCTTCCACTATCTCATGAGATCTTAATCGCGAACTCCTGCAAACGGGATCTCCTGTGGTGGACCTAACAGCAGGCCGACCGTTTGTGTTGCCCAGTCCTATAGCTACTTTAACCACAGACACTTCCCTGATAGGGTGGGGGGGACTTTTTCAGGGAAGAACAGTCCAAGGTCAATGGTCCAACTTGGAATACAACCTGCACATCAATGTCCTAGAGCTGAGGGCAGTGTTTCTAGCATTGCAACACTTTCACAAGTCCTTACCTCTGGGAACAGTGACAGTTCAGACAGACAACATGTCAGTAGTCTGGTACATAAACAAACAGGGAGGAACCAGGTCTTATCCATTGTGCAGAGAGGCCCTCAGGATTTGGCAATGGGCTGTGTCTACCGGATGCTTTCTGATAGCAATGCACATCCTGGGGACATCCAACGTCATTGCAGACAGGTTGAGCAGAGCCATCCTGTTGCCCCACGAGTGGTCCCTCAAATCTCAAGTAGCGGAAAAGATTTTCCGCAGATGTGGCCAGCCTTGCTGCGACCTATTTGCATCCGCATTGAATGCCAAATGCAGAAGCTACTTTGCCCTACTACCCCCTCCGGGGGGTGCCCCCAGGGACACACTGGTACACGATTGGCCCCTGGGTCTCCTTTATGCTTTTCCCCCTGTCCCGCTAATTCCCAAATTCCTGCAGAAAGCCAAATGTCTGGAAAGGACCATAATTCTGATAGCCCCATTCTGGCCTCGACAAATTTGTTTCCCCTTTCTTCAAACTCATCAGGTGGAGGAACTGTGGATTCTGGACCCAGTGCCAGACCTGTTGACGCACTTGTCAGGAGTTCCTCACACATCTCTCAAGTCCCTCAAACTGACAACTTGGCTGCTCCCTCAAACTGACAACTTGGCTGCTCCGCTTCCCATCTTAGCCAGGTCAGATTTACTGTCCCCTGCAGTACAACACATAATTGTATTTTCCCACAAGCCATCCACGAGGAAGCTATACAACAGCAAATGGAAACGTTTTGCGTACTGGGCCTCACAGCAGGGTATAGATCCATCAGGGGCTCCAGTACACAAGATATTAGAATTTCTTTCAACACTTTTTCATGAAGGAGCATCGACTTCCACGATAAGGGTACAACTTGCGGCTATATCTAATTTTCATGTTGGTCAGGGAGATAGTTCTCTCATGTCCCACAGACTTTGCAAAGCCTTTATGAAAGGTACCTTTCACCTCCGTTCCCCCTTTTGTAATCCAGTTGCCCCATGGAATCTTAACCTGATGTTATCATGACTCATGTTGCCCCCATTCGAACCAGCCACCACAACCCTTCTTAAATTTTTGTTGTGGAAGACACTTTTTCTGGTTGCCATCACTTCCGCCTGGAGGGTTTCAGAGTTGCAAGCTTTGTCTGTCCAGCCTCCATATATGATTTTTCATCCAGATAGGGTAACATTGCGCACCAATCCATCCTTCCTTCCAAAGATTTGTTCGGTTCAGAATATTAATCAATCTATTGAACTACCCACCTTCTTCAAAAATCACTCCAATAATTTGGAGTACATGCTGCACAAATTGGACGTCCACAGGCAGCTGAGATTTTATTTAGACAGGACGAAGGAATACAGAAAGTCAGACCAACTATTTGTATCATATGCTGACCAAATGAAGGGAAAGGCGGTAACAAAAGTTACCTTATCCAAATGACTCTCAGACTGTATAAATTTCGTATATTCAGAATCAAAGCAACAGCTCCCCTTTAACCCCAGGGCTCATTCTACGAGGGCGATTGCTACTTCTTTGGCCCATGCCACTCGCTTGCCATTAGATACCATTTGTGCGGTAGCAACTTGGCCGAAACCACATACATTTATCGCTCACTACAAATTAGATAAAAACTCCAGAGACAGGGCGACATTTGGTTCCACTGTTCTCAGAAATGTTCTCCCGTGAGCCACCCAGGGTAAAGGAGCTAAGGATGCTACCTGTGTGTAAGAACAAACGGCGAGATCGAACAATTTCACATAAAGAAGTTATGTTCTTACCGTAACGTTCCGTGTGAATTGTTCATCTCACCTTTGTACTTACATTCCCCCCCTCCATCCCCCGTCCTACATTCTGGAAGAATGGGTACGACTGGATTTGAGTTCAGTCTTCTCTAGATATTGTTATTCTTGAGCTTCCTAGTATACATCAAGGATGGCATCTTTTCTCTTCTATTGATAACAGAGTATCAGACAGTGTGGTTGTGTTTTTTCTATGCGCTTAGGGCACAGTAACTAGTGGGATTCTTCTGGTGTTAGCAAACTAGATCTGAGGGTTAGCACAGGAGGATCATGGGATAGAACTGTGCCTCAAGCTTTCTCGAAGATGCGGAGCTGGTGATGTGGCTGACTCAGAGCCGAGGATCAGCTCCGAACCCATGTGTAAGAACAAAGGCGAGATGAACAATTCACATGGAACATTATGGTAAGAACATAACTTCTTTTTTCCAGTAACACTCACAGTCAACTTACTGGTTCCATCCCAGGGTTGTCCACTGCTGGCAGCCTGGGAACATCTGATCATCACAATGCACTGCCTTGCTACAAATGGCATGCATCTGTCACACCTGGCCTACAGACCTGTGGCAAATGCCTATGCCCACCCACAGTGCTCTGTTAGGGAGTGTCATGGGGTCCATAACACCAACTTAACACAGTTTAAAAAAGGCAAAGAAAGGCTATGCTGCTAACTGCTAGGAGAAAACCTGCCAATGTCAGAGAGCAAGAAGTCTGTTCAAAGCCATGAATAATGGGGTGAATAAGGTCCAAAGAGAAGGACACCTTTGAAATATTGCTCTAATGTAATACAATTGATGGAATGATTATAGTAGCATGGAATGTCTGATGGGTATGAAGTCAGAAACTGCAATGTCAGCTGTCAGTAATAACTGACTTCAACTCTGAGTCACTTTTCCTTGAAAATCACACTCGTTTGCATAACCAACAGGATATATGAGTCATGAATGTGGACATTCTGTGATACTTGTACAGTCGACAGGCAGGACTAAGAGTCTAAACATGGGAATGCACTCATTGCAGGCAGTCCTAACCCTGGAAGATGATGACATGCCCACAGCCATGCAACATCCTGACCCCCAAATGTGGCCAGCCAAGCAAAATGAGGTGGGCCATACATATATGTCAGACAAACACACACCTCCAGGCTGGTCAAACAGTTTGACACATATAAGACCCTCCAAGTGCAGTCAACCTTTGAGCAGACCCCTATGCAAAGCACTGGTAGCTATAGGCAAACATATCTGACCTAGGACACCCCCCATATCTTATCTCCTACAAATCTATCCAGAGTCTGCCTGTCACCGTGATCCTGTCTGACTTATATTACCCAACCGTGGACTGGAAATCAGACCAGGCCAGAACAGAAATGCACAGAGATTCCACCATTGTAACATATCACCAAGGTGCTGGACTGTTTCCACAGCCCCAGCAGTCAATTGTTCATAGACACACCTCTCAACAGGCTTGATTGTGCCGGAATGCATAGCATTTGGCCCATACGTTTGGTGTGTGCATCATCCATCTTGTATTCCTCTGGCAAATCACTGTGATGATCTGAGGAAATATGTCATGAGGTACTGAAACAATACATGACAATGTCAAACAGTATATATGTTAGATGTCTGCTAAAACAAGTCCTTTAAGCCTAGCAACCCATACATTTCTGAGGAAAATAGTCACAATCACTGTATGGCCCATTGTCCCCCCATTTTGATAGGCTATCTCCAGATATTCTACACCAACAGATTGTGAGGTATGGCTGTAGCACAAAACAAAATGGACTGGAGCACAACAATCCCTGGAATGGTGTCCTACATGTACTATAGAAGGTCACACTGGGCATGCTCATACACTTAGAGAAATATCAGTAAGATCTAGGAATTAACAGCCCTTCCCCACCCAGTGCACTTCCCATTGCCCTATTTTAGCATTCCTGAAGATGTCTGTCACCACAGAAGTTCCTTTCGCCAGGCCTCTGTCCTATAAGCTCTGTGGTGCGTGCGATAACTGTGGAACAATATTGTACAAATAACTAGTTAGGTAGGAGTTCTAATCACAATCCTGGCAAATGTTGAACTGTGTGTTGTGGGTTTATAAGTTAAAGCTTTTGAGTCCATTCAAACCCAGTATACTTCCCCTTCCCTACTTTAGCAGTCCTGCAGATATCAGTCACCTTAAAAGTCCCTTTGGTCAAGCCTCATCCCCATAAGTCCTGTGGCATGTGTGATAACTGTGTAACACTATGATACAAATAACTAATTATGTAAGAGTTTTAATTGCAGTCCTGGCAAATGTCAAACTGTGTGTGTGTGTGTGTGTGTGTGTGTGTTTTGAAGTTAAAGCTTTTGGGTCTATTCAAACCCAGTATACTTCCCCTTTCCCTCCTTTAGCAGTCCTGCAGATATCAGTCACCTTAGAAGTCCCTTTTATCAAGCCTTAGCCCCATAAACTGTGTGGCACATGTGATAACTGCGTAACACTATAGTACAAAGAACTAGTTACGCAGGAGTTCTAATCCCAATCCTGGCAAATGTTAACGTGTGTGTGTGTTTACAAGTCACAGCTTTTGGGTTCATTCAAACCTAGTATACTTCCCCTGCTTTAGCAGCCCTGCAGATATCAGTCACCTTAGAAGCCCCTTTCGTCAGGTCTCAGCCCCATAAGATCTGTGGCATGTGTGATAACTGTGTAACACTATAGTACAAATAATTACTTAGGTAGGGATTCTAATCCCAGTTCTGGCACGTGTGTGTGTGTGTGTGTGTGTGTGTGTGTGTGTGTGTGTGTGTGTGTGTGTGTGTGCGCATGTGTAGTTTAAAGTATTTTGTGGCCTCTCTCACCCAGTACATAGGCTTATAGGTTCATAGGTAGGTACTAGGATATCGGCCCAAGGGCCTACGTAAGCCTAGCCAACAAGCTTTCCTGGCTTACGCCACCCAAGAAAGTTAATTTCCTGTGCCACTGTTGAGCAGAGACACAGAAGTGATCCCCGGGGTGTATTTCCCATCCACTCATCAAGATTTTTCTTGAAGAGTGCTAATGAAGAACTTTGCTTGACATAGATGGGTAGCCTGTTCCAGAGTATGGGAAGTCTCTGGGACAGGAATCTATCCCTCCAGCATGTCTTGTTTACTGTGGTGACAAGATTTAGGTCCCTAGAGCGTGTAGCTCAGAGGGATTGGGATTTCTTTAGGTGTAGCATGTCCAGTAGTTTTGGGTTTGACATAGCTTTATATGTTAGGCAGAGATCACCTCAGAGTAGGTGATATGCTACTGAGTAAAGCTGGTGTTTTTTTGAGGTGGTGTACATCCCCCATTGCCATACTTTACAAGAGCTGGTGATGTTCTTCACCTTAGAAGTACCTTTGGACAAACTCCACCTTATAAGCTCCATGGCATGTGCGATAAATGCCTAACTCTGTAGTAGCAATAAATAGATAGGTAGGGGTTCTAATCTCAGTCTGGTTTTATGTGTGTATGTGTGTGTGTGTGTGTGTGTGTGTGTGTGTGTGTGTGTGTGTGTGTGTGTGTGTGTGTGTGTGTGTGTGTGTGTGTGTGTGTGTGTGTGTGTGTGTGTGTGTGTGTGTGTGTGTGTGTGTGTGTGTGAAAGCAGTACCCTCCATATCCATTCAGGGGATGGGTTTTGCTACTTTTTGCTGTTGCCCACCCAGTACATATCCCAGTGCCCACATTACAAGGCCCACAGTTGTCATCCACTGTAGAGGGAGCTATTGACACTCTGCAGCCCTATAAGCATTGTGCCATGTGCAATAACTATGTGACAGTATGGATTAGATAGCAAGATAGGCTGCCCTTCTAATCCTTGGATATCAGTCCCCCCTCAGGAATCATACACAAACACACTCAGGTAGGCAGCCACACATACATAAGTAGGTGGCCTGCAAACTGGCTCACAGATAAAACCCACAGTGGGAAAGCAGCAGACTCCATGTCAGACTGCCGAACAGTCATGAGTGGAAGTTGTGGACCTGGGTTCCCTCATATTTTGGATCCACACCCCTGAGGACCAGCCCAATACAAAGGCGCCCTGGCTGACAGTGTTTGTAGATGACTACAAGGTAGGTGCTATTATTATCCCCCCCATGTGAGGTTGACATACTTCACAAAGGCCTCTCTGAGACCTATGACTGTTGTCAGAACCCTGGATACAAGTTCAATGCCAGATGATGTGCCGCCATTCCCTTTGGGTACGACATGGCTCCCATAAAGTAATACATTGATGGCAGTCCACTGAACACTGATGTTGGTATAATGGAACTGGGTACACAGGTTGACATTGAGCTCGATGGTGACCCCCACAGTGCCACTATCTTCAGAAAGTCCTTCCATGTGTCATGTCTCCTGACTAATGTGTTGAATCCATGAAGTAAAAGGACAGTGTTTCCCTGTATACTCCCCTCAGTAGGCCAATCAATGTGTACTATGGCCCATTTGCCATGTACTCCACTGGACACCAGCAAAAACAGGAGAGGCTGCAAATGTACCTTACAAAGAGGATCTTAGGTACTACACACTTGGACAGACTCCAACAACTGCAATGAATCTCTGTCTCATATTGGCTACTTAGGTGTGATGTCTGCGAGACATACACAACCTTGTCTGACCCAACCCTTTCAGGAATGCTACATCTGAGGAAATCAATCTGTCCATACAGCATGCCCCAGATACCTCAACCCCCATCCTCACAATCAACAGGACATGCATGATCACAACCCAGAGATAGATGCCACATACATGTCAAGCCAAGTACATTACTGGCCCTCTTCAAGAGAAATCTGGAGGAGTGGATGGAGAATACAGTACTTACCCTGGGAATCACTCCAGTGACTATACTCCGCAGACACACTGGGGAGTATTGTCAGGTGGCATGATGCCAGTGTATTCTCATGGGCTAGCCTTGTAAAGGCTCCATGGCCATTTGCCACATACGCACCTATAACTATTTAAAAGCATGGATCTCAGTACTGTAAAATGTGTGTGTGTGTGTGTGTGTGTGTGTGTGTGTGTGTGTGTGTGTGTGTGTGTGTGTGTGTGTGTGTGTGTGTATTAGTGTGTTTGAAAATGTTTGTGAGTGTGTAAACATGTTGGTGGCCTGTCTAACCCAGTACAATTACCATTGCCATACCTTCTAAGTGCTGTTAGATGTCATTCACTATATAGGTTCCTTGGGACACTCTACAACCTATAGGTTCTGTGGTGTGTGTGGTAACTGCATAACACTATAATACCAATAACCACATAGTTAGGGGCTCCAATATGAGTCATGGCAAATGTGTGTGTGTGTGTGTGTGTGTGTGTAAGTGTGTAGATGTGTAGGTTACAGTATTTTGTGGCCTCTCTCACCCAGTACATCACCCATTGTCACAATTTGCAAGGCCTGGTGATATCCCTCACCTTAGAAGTACCTTTGGATAAGTGTTACCCCATAACCTCCATGGCGCATGTGATAAATGCATAATGATGTAGTAACAATAAATAAATAGGTAGGGGTTCTACTCCCAGTCCTGGCAAAGACACGTGAGCAAAGAGTATCTTGTGTGTTTGTGTGTGAATGACATTCATTGGATGGGAATGGATTCATATTTTATGCCGTGGTACACACAGTACATATTCCTATGTCTACTGTATGAGGTCCGCTGCTCACATCAACCGTAGTGGTATCTGTAGACACTCATCAACCCTAAAAGCCCTGTGCAACAGTATGGAATAGTATGGTACAAATAACAAGATAGGTTGGTCCGCTAATGCCAGTACTGGCAATTGTGTGTGTGTGTGTGTGTGTGTGTGTGTGTGTGTGTGTGTGTGTGTGTGTGTGTGCATTGGTGTGTATAACAGTGGTTGTGAGTGTATAGACTTGTATGCGACACTATTATGAGTACTCTCACACCCAGTACAGCCACCATTACCATACCCCACAAGGCCATGTGATGTTATTCACCTTACAGGTACCTTGTAACAGTCATCACACTAGTAGTCATGTGCCACCTGCAATAACTACATAGTACTGTTGTACCACAACTTGATGGGTAGGGGTTCCAAACACAACACTGGTAACTGTGATCCTGTGTGTGTGTGTGTGTGTGTGTGTGTGTGTGTGTGTGTGTGTGTGTGTGTGTGTGTGTGTGTGTGTATGTGTGTGTGTGAACAGTATTCTCTGTGTGTTTGGTCAACAAAATACCATCTGGGTTTGAGGGAGTTAGCAATCTGAGATGTGTTCCACCCAGCACACTTACCATTGTCCACTATACTAGAGCTGATGTCAACCACCATAAACTGGGATACAACCCCTCAGCCCTATAAGCTGTAAGACACATGCAAGAACTGTTACACAGACCTGGGAAATATGTGCAGATACAGCTGTACCCAGACAATGATGTGGTCGATGTGTTACTACAATGCCATACCCCTTGTTTTTGATGTCTGCAGGGCCGCATCCTGCTGACACACAGACATCTGGAACACAGAGTACAGCATGTGAGAACACATTTGCTTAGTGTTACTAACACCAGTAATGTATCATGGCTGAAAAGGTATATACACACACACACACACACACACACACACACACACACTCTGATGTATAGCCATTACAAATGCCAGATGACAGCACCTTACATAGCATGAAAAAGCTACACTCTACTAAAGTCACCCTGTGCATCAGACCCATATAAGCATGTCCTTGCATCGATAATATGGATGGCTTGGACGTGGCACAGGTATCATCAGATGCACAGGGTGTTGTGTTGGTTTGGCAGAAGCCTAGGCTGGGCTACACAGTTGACATCATGTGTATGTGTGTTTGGGGGTGTTCCTTAAATGGACAGTGCAGGGGTGGTGCGTGTGTGTGTGTGTGTGTGTGTGTGTGTGTGTGTGTGTGTGTGTGTGTGTGTGTGTTTGTGTGGAGGTGACTTTTCTGATTGTGATGTGTGTGTTTTTGTATGCACAAAGTCACAGCATGTGGGTGCCCTACACAGGGGTATTTTGGACAGCTGTGGGCCATACATGGCAGAGTGTACAGGCTTTTTTATCCCATTGAGGAAAGCCTGCTGGCTGAAACCAGTCTGGGTGTTTATTATTAAAAGTTTATATACTTTACATATCAGCCTTTGGATGTTTTTTTGATTCTTTACACTGAACTTCATGCTGGCAATTTTTGTCTACTTAGAGTGTACAGTTCACCATCTCTGGCCACAAACATGGGAACTGGGGCTGCCTGCACCACCAGGGCCAAATCCAGATGCAGTACTACTCCCCGCTGGTGACTGCTGTCTGCAGGATCTGTGTCCCTGTTGGGACTGGCCAGGATCACGTGCCCATGGCCTACTGCATCATGGCATGGACAGCACATCCCCTTCAGTAGTGCTGGTTGTACTGCCAGCATGGGAATGTGATGGTGCATGGACGCGTAGACCCTCAGCTGATCGTGGTGCTGCCCTACAGCCACATGGCTGCTGACCAGTGTCTGCCGAATGCTCAAGCACAGATATTCCATGGTCAAGGAGTACCAGGGTCCCCCCCACCATCTATCCATGACCCCAATATGCTCACAGATGGCTGCAGTGAGTTCATATTGCCATGGACACCAGGGATGTGCTCATCCATGATCCTGCGTATATGTCTGTTATTATGTTCATTACATGGATGTGCCCCCATGACAGCCTGAGACATGCGTCTGGTGACTGCTGCCATGGCATTTGCAGTAGGGGCATAACGGGCTGCAATCCTCCTCCGAGCACCCCTGACCATCTGCCTGTGTGGGACCTTGCCAGCTCTCTGGCTGTGGCTAGTGACTGCACTCTCACTTGCCATAGTCACCACAGTAGCTGGTTCTATGCCAGCACCCACCAGCTGTCCATTATCTGTGGCCACTGGTGACAGGGTATGTGTGGGCATTTTGACTGTATGCGGGGATGGGGTTGACAATAGTGGGATGCCAACCAATGGCACAGTATCAGCTGCTGACAACCCCATCTGTGCCTCAATATGAGTATCATCATGGTCAGATTCTGCAGAGACACTGACATCAATATCAGAGCGGGAGGGACCACAGCAACCATGTCCACCTATGAGGGAAAGACAACATATGTAAATCACTACTGGCACCATAAGGTTTGCTGGTACACACTCTCTCTCTCTCACACACACACACACACACACACACACACACACACACACACACACACACACACACATGAGGTGCCTCAAAGGCATTACAGAGACCTCACATTAGCCAAATGGGGGCATTCATGATACACAGTCAGACAATAATATACACACTCTGGATGGACCCCCCACCATCATGCAGTGCAGCCATTTCCAATTACAGTTACTACTAATATACACCTCTGGGATACATGAGTGGTGTTAGTAGGTGATGGCCCTTCACCTAGCACACACTGCACCCTATGTAAATTACTGCTGTTCACATGTGTAACGCTATGGTAACTACTACAGAACATATCCCCCAACTGTACAAGGTTTTGCTGAATGTGTGGCTCATATGTTTGGTGTGTTACTCATAACTCCTGTGTTTGTCTGATACATTACTGGGTTGGCCTGTGGAATGATGCCACTAAGTAATGTCATAATTGGAGATGCAGACTGCCTAACCTGCAGTACATGTATTTTAAAACAAAGCCAGTTACCCAAACAACTTCCAAAGCTTACAATGGATATAGTAAGTGTACACACCCTGTTAACATGTCAGGTTTTTGTGATATATCACATGAGACCTCAGAAATCAGGTCACGACATTGCCATCATTTCATATGACATATAACCTCTGCAGTCCAACTGAACAACATACACATCAGTTACAGGTAACATCTGGTAACTGAAATAGGTACAATAGGTTGCTTGCATGACTGTACACACCCTTAAAGTAATACTATGTTAAAGCAACTTTTGATTTAATCATAGCATGCAGTCCTCTTGGAAAAGTGTCTATCAGCATGGCATATCTTGACTTGCCAATGTTTGCACATTCTCCCTTGCAAAACACCTCCAACTATGTCAGATTGCAAGGGCATCCCCTATGCACTCCCTTGTTCAGGTCAGTCTGCATATATCCTATTGGATGTAGGTGTAGGCTCTGACTCGGCCAGTGCAGAACATTGCATATGTACTGTGGATGTATGGTTTGGGCCATTGTTGTGTGGAAAGGTGGAATTCCTCACCATCCACAGCTATGTGGTAGACACCAGAACACTTTGCAGCCACAAGGGACCAGTGTTTTGAACTGTTCATAATCCCCTATAACCTGGCTATAGCACCAGTTGCAGCTTGTGAATAGCAACCCCAAAGGTGGACACTGCTATCCCCATGGTTCACCATGGGGGTGGTGTTGTGGTGATGTGCAGTGGTGATGTTGTGCCAAACACACCTGTCAGTATTGTGGCCAGTGAGTACAACCACGGTCCCATATTACCATAACACATTTTCTCACTTGCTTTTTGGACACCTGATGTATTATTTTTAGACTTTCACCAGTCCTGGATATTGTTTGGTGTGAGGAACTTCTGCCATCTTCCAACCCTACTCTATAGGCAGGACATGTGGAGACCATTGAAGGTTGTTGTGACATGTAGTACACACCTAGTACTTGCTGGAGATTCCTGCTACTCCTTCACTGTTGCTGTAGGGCTCCTGGCAGCCTCCCTTGCCAGTTATGGTCTTGTATTCTCATAGACTTTGGAGGAATGTCCATTCCTTCCCATTGTCACTTTAGCCCCATATTTCCACCACCTTTTGATGATTGCCTGCACTGTGCTCCATGGTATGTGCAATACTGTGGGAATGTTTGGGTACCCTTCTCCAGGCTGATACATCTCGAAATGTGGTCCCTTAGCAGCTTTATCAGCTCTATGTGAAACATGGCTGTTGCTGTTGCAGGCAAGTGGGTATATGTTGAGATAATCCTGGTAGGACAGCTGACCTTTAGTTGCTGTTAATCAAAGAGTCTCTGTAATTGATGGCTGTTGTGTACCCAATAAGATGTACTGCTGTAGTTATATCGAAAGCTGCCTCAACACAATACTAGCTTCAGCATGTGCACACATATGCATCTAGGTTGCCGTACTATTGTTATGTGTCATTATTGTTCCCATGACAGATGTGTTTGCTTTACAATTGAATTGTACAGGTTATAGGTCACATGAAAAGTTGGCAGTATTCTGAGCTTGTCTATTGTGCTGTCATTTTTGTATATCACACATACCTGGCATTCTAACAGGTGTGTACATACTTTATATGCATTTTTTACCACTGATTTCTACAATATGACCCTATTTTTGGGCCTTTGTCCCCCCATTGTGTTGATCTTTGTCCAGGTGTCCTGCAATGACAGGTTGTGAGGTATGCTACAGATGTGTGACATCTCCTGCAAATAGGTCACTGTGATGACCACCGTGATGCAATGCAGTAACCACCACAGGTGAACATGCAGATATTGACAAATGGCAGCGTGTAACAGTTGTATGCATGGTCACATGCATTGACCTTAGCATGCATGAGGTACTGGTGAGCCACAACAGGGAAACCCCTTACTTACTAGGTTCAGGCTTCTGTCCCATGTGCAGACCAGAGGGCCCTATGTAGTTGTGAGGGACAGGTATTGTCAGCAGATTCAGATTAGGCATTGTTATAAGATGAATGCTACATTTCTGCGCAGGTACAGTACACACTATGATATTACACAATTTGCTGTCCTTCACCATAGATGTACACTTATGTGCATTACTACACTCCACCCACTAGTCCATTTTGCACTGACATATGCATCTAGGGACTCTATAGAAGACAGTTTAAATGCCACCTCATTACATTGATGTGCACTTTGGCCTTACCTGGATACCCCTTGCCTCTTGCCTGGGTGCCACCCACATACAAAACTGCTGTTTCCCGTGTTTAAGTTTGTGTGGGGGCTACTTCAAGGTTGGCAAGGAGCTCCTCTGTTGCTGTAAGTGGGGCCTGTGTGGCTTGCCCCCCACCGGTAGCAGTACAATCCCCCACTACAGCAGCAGCCCTTTGCCGAGCATGACATATCAGGTCAGTTGCTCTATGCCTGACCTGATCGTATGTGTGTCCATGGTGGCCCAACACGTTCACTCTGTGGATGATCCCATCCGACAGGGCAGTCTGCTCCTGCAGATTTTGCCAGCTACGGCCAGAAAGGATGCCATAGTTTCAGAATACAGCTTCTGTGATGTCTGCTGTCTCCGCATCAGTGTAAGGCATTTGTCGCTGCATGGCACCTGGAGGACATACACAGGGAAACACATCACAGGACCTCAGACATTGCCCTGAGTTCTTTACAGAGCCAGCACATGCATATGGACTATCATTAGCTACCACTTACAAACACATCATATCCCTGTATTTGGCAGCACTGTGTGAACATGCATTGTACTCCTGGTCCTGATGTGTCATGTTCTCCCCAATGAGGGCCAGTGCATTGCATAAACCACCATTCATCATTCATGTTTGTGAAGAGGGATGACAGTGGCTGTTTTCCTTGCAGATGGGATGTCAGTGGTGCTCAGGCTTTGCTTGCATACAGTGTGTAATAGAGCTGGAAGCATATGCATGTGTTCATGTTGGATGCAGACAGGAATGTTATCAGGCCCCAAGGGAACTTGCTTTTGTCAACTTTGATTAGGCAGTTTGGACCTGAGCCATGCTGATGAGGTGAGGGGTGTGTGTGCTGTGCATATCCACCTGTACTGATGGTGATCCAAGGTGCTAATGTCTGCCCTAAACCTGTCTGCAACAGGTTGGCTATAGCTAATGTGTGTGTGTGTGTGTGTGTGTGTGTGTGTGTGTGTGTGTGTGTGTGTGTGTGCCGTGACTGACCACCATTACAGGGTGAGTTGGGCTGGTGCCTCTGAGACTGCAGACATATGTGAAGATGGCCTTGTGATTGTCCTTATAGGATGTGTCCAATTTGTACTCATAGTTAGCCTTACAGTAATCCACCTGTGACCTATTATGCTAGTTCAGACAAAGATTGACATGCCGCCCAGTTGGTGCCTGCTCCTACTTTGCACTGTACAATCAATACAGCATCACATTATGTGCTTTGTGCATTGCTGCTGTCCATCAAAGGGGTTTTCTTAACTTTGGTGGAGACCGGTTTTACAAGTAAGGTATTGCTGAGGCCATACAGCTATGTGGGTGGTCATATATCTGTTTGTAGTAGGGATGGACACAGGGTCAGAACACAGCTTATTCACCTGATGTTTTGCATCCCATGTCAATTGTTATGAGGAAGCGAGGTACACCTACCCATACATACATATGCACAAGTAATCCCTGCTATACATTTCCATTCCATGTCAGTATGGCACACTATAATGGCGGTCTTGCTGTTCAGTTAGTCATGTCAACCTGTTAGGGCTTGACATCTGTAGGATAATGCACATACATGGTGGGCTATGGGTGACAGTTAGTGACACTTTCTTCATATTGCTGTAACACACATGTCATTTGATAGTGCAGTAGCCTTTGCATTCACAGACATACACTGGAGGATGTCTAATGCTCATATGGTAGGCAGAGAGGTGAAAGGCTAGGTGTGTGGTAGTGAGGGTAGGAACTGTTAATGTTGTGAGTATGACTGGTATGGGGACAGAGCTAGCTGATATGCTGGAGAGGGGGGAAGGTGGATATATTCTGTGTGCCAGAGACCAGATGGAAGGGGTGTACAGCGGTGTTTATCGGACTTGGGTACAGATAGATCTATCATGGTGTGTATGGGAGGGAAAAAGGTGTAGAGGTTAACCTGAAGGAACATTATGCCAATAGTGTTTGTGGAGGTGATAAGAGTGTCAGGTAGAGTGATGTTCAGGAGGCTGGGAGGTGATGGTGTAATGTTGACAGTTGTTAGTGCATATGCTCCACTATTTGCATATGTGATGGATGAGACAGATATACTTTGGTGTGGTTGAATAAAGTGGCGATGCATGTACCCAAGGGTGAGTGAGTGGTGATTGGAGCAGATTTCAATGGGCATGTTGGTGAAGGGGACAGAAGGGATTTAGAAGTAATGTGTAGGTATGGTGTTAAGCAAAGGAATGCAGAAGATGAGATGGTGGTGGAGTTTGGAACAGAGGTTGGACATGGGTGTGGTGAGTACATAGTATTACAAGACCGAGGGGCATGGGGTGACATACAAGAGTGGCAGAAGATGCACAATTATCTCCTATGCAGGTAGGCCGTTTTGAAAGTGATTGGTAACTGTAAAGTGGTGACAGGGGAAAATGTAGTTAGGCAGCATGGAAGGTTGGTCTGTGGGATGATGTTGGTGATCATAAAGAGGGGGAGGAGTGTAAGGCAGATAATGAGAAATGGTGATTGTGAGTTTGAGTTTAGAGAAGTGTTAAGACCAGCAGTGGGTGGCAGTGAAGACTTAGCAAATATCTGGGTAACTACAACTGAGCTAGTAAGGGAGATGCGTAGAACGGGGCCTGTTGTGACATCTGCACAGAGGAAGGAGGACAAGGATACCTGGTGGTGGCATGAGGAAGTACAGGGAGTATACAGAGAAAGAGGTTGGCCAAGGAGAAATGGGATTGTCAGACAGATGCAGAAAGTAGACAGGTGTATAGAAGAATGGAGTGCATGGCAAAGAGATTGGTGGCAAAGGCTGAGGATGGGGCATCTGAAGGGTTGTATGTAAGGTTGGACATCAAAGATGGAAGATAGGACCTGTACCAATTGTCTTGACAGAGACATGTAGCTAAGAAGGATGTGCAGCAGATAAGGCTGAGAAAGGATAATGGTGAAACTGCACTCACTAGCGAGGAGAGTGTGTCGAGCAGGTGGAAACAATACTTTGATGGGCTGTTGAATGAAGAGAATGAGAGCGTGAGAAGGTTGGATGATGTGGATATGGTGAATCAGGATGTGCAATAGATTATCAAGGGGACATAAGGATAGTTATAAAGAGCTTTAAGAATGAAAAGACTGTTGGTCCAGATGACATACCTGTGGAAGCATGGATGTGTTTAGGACAAATGGCAGTGGTCTTTTTAACTGGATTGTTTACTGTAATTTAAGGAGGTGAGAGGATGCGTGTGCAGTGGATGAAATGTGTTTGGGTACTGATTATGAGAATAAGGGTGGTGTGCAGAGCTGTAGTAACTACAGAGTGATAACATTGATCAGTCACAGCATGAGGTGAAGATTACTGATCAGCAGCATGGTTTCATGCCAGGATAGAGCAGTACAGATGTGATATTTGCTCTGAGAGTGTTGATAGGGACATACAGAAAAGGTCAGACATAGCTGTGTTGTGTCTTTGTGGACTTAGAGACAGCATATGGCAGGATGCCCAGAGAGGAGTTGTGGTATTGTATGAGGTTGTCAGGTGTGGTGGAGGAATCCGTAAGAATGCTGCAGGATATGTATAAGGTTGGTGTGACAGCAGTGAGTTCTGCATTGGGAGTGACAGGTGTGTTTAAGGTGGAGGTGGGAATACATGAGGGATTAGCTATGAGCCCTTTCTTATTTGCAGTGGCGATAGACAGGTTGACAGACATGATCAGACAGGAGTTTCCCTAGACTGTGCTGTTTGCAGATGACATTGTGGTCTGTAGTGAGAGTAGGGAACAGGTTAAGGAGAGCCTAGAAAGGTGGAGGTATGGTCTAGAGGGGGAGGAATGATGGTCAGCAGGACTAAGACGGAATATATGTGTGTGACTGGGTGGGAAGATGGAGGAATGTTGAGGATGCAGGGAGTACAGTTTGCAAAGGTGGATAGATGTAAATACTTAGGAACAACAGTTCAGAGTAATGGAGAGTGTGATGGAGAGATGACGACATGAGTACAGGCAGGATGTGGATGGTGGGGAAGAGTGTCATGTGTAATTTGTGACAGCCAAGTACCATTAAGAGTGATAGGAAGGCCTGCAAGAGAGTAGTGAGACCAGCTATGTTATAAAGGTTGGAGGTGTTGGCATTGAAAAAAGAGGCACAAGTCAGAGTTGGACATAGCAAAGTTACTGATGGTATGATTTGCACTGGGTGTGGCCTAGCAATGTCACAGTCGGTATTGTGCAACACACACTCCAGTAGTGGTCATATGTGAGCCATCCTTTCCTGGGGTGACTCAGGACCCTGACCTGTGTTCTATGTCACTGCAGACAGACACAGTTTCTATGGCCATAGGTTCTGCTCAGCAATATATCAGTACAGCATGTGTTGTTGAGACATAATATTGTTTGAACTTCCTATCTTCCACGTTTACATGCCCCCTACTATATTCCATTACAGGCTTGATTGTTTGACATAGCTGTGTTTATTTGTTTTCAGTTCAGTTGGTATACTTCATCACCCTCAGTGTGTGTGTGTGTGTGTGTATGTGTGTGTGTGTGTGTGTGTGTGTGTGTGTGTGTGTGTGTGTGTGTGTGTGTGTGTGTGTGTGTGTGTGTGTGTGTGTGTGTGTGAGCGTGCGTGTGTGTGTGTGTCTGTCTGTCTGTCTGTCTCTCTTTCCTTCTCTGAAACAGATGTAGGATATACATCTGTTTTGTATAGGCAGCATATTGCCTTTAGTAGGTAATGCTCATGAGCAGCTGATGGCCTGTACACCAGTTGGAGTCCCCCACTTGCTAATTGCATGTGGAACAGCTCTGGTATCATTCCCATACCCAATAGTATGGAAGCACACTCCTGTAACTGAGTACTTCATGTGGATGTTGCCCCTTTTCCTTGCCTGGGAGGAATACTTCATGGAGGTGTGTGACAAACATCATCACAGAGTATAGTTGGGAATACCTCTTACAACAAACACTGTGGAGACAGCCCAACATACTGGGGGAGAATGTTCCAGACATAGAGACAGAATGTAAGTATTGCTGTTATACAGTTGAACTAATGCTAGTTCGACAGGGTTTGTGTGGATATGGCTGTTCTGCATGAATTTAAGTCTGATAGTGTTATGTGGTTGACATAACTTCCAAATGTAGGGCTATCCGCAGACTGGCCAGAGTTTGGACTCTTATATTTGGTGTGTTACTCACACATTTTTGATCTTGTAAATGCAGTAGCATACTCTGAGGATTGCAGTCAGTAAATGGTAACATCCATGTGTGTTTCTGACTTCATACCCTTCAGAACAGATATGTTACAACAACTCTGTTACACCAGCAACTTTCTCAGTTTATGACAGCAATATGTCATTGATGACCCTGTGTTTGGGCCTCTGCCCCCAAATATGTCAAGCTTTGTCCAGATGTAAGGCTATAAAAGGTGTGTAGGTGTAGTATATCATTATATAGTGACTTCATTCCAGATATCATCCCAGTGATGTATCAGACTGCCAGACATGTTACGTGTAGAAGGCCTATTATATGAGGATGAAGCCTGGAGATTCTGTGGGACTCTATACAGTTGATAGGACTATATTTCTGGCAATTGTTGACAGACTATCAGGATTGTGTAGCAGTGTATTGTGAATGTATTATTTGGCCTGGGTGGGGGGGGGGGGTAGATGTAAGTTTTGAGGGTCATTTTCTGTCTGACTTTGCATGCTGCTTCAGCATCTGGTGCTCTATCAGCTGTATATGTTTGTAGGAGAAGACTGAGACATGTCCCATACCACAGTCAAGTGTCAGAATGGGACATGTCTCAGTCTGCACTTACAAACGGGTATGGGATATTTTGACCCCAGACAGTTCGACCCGGACAGTTCGACCCCTGATGGTTCGACCCTGGGCAGTTTGACCCCACTGAAATGGCAAAGCAAGAAAAAATAAGCCACAGATATTTTGACATAAAGAAAAAATGTTATATACTACTCATGCATCCACATAGCTACTGAGAAAATGTCAAAGATTGCCTCAAAAAAAAAAAACAAGAAAAAAGAAGTTATGAGGATATATAAGTGCTTTGCAAAATACAACCACGATCAGACAGTAACATTTTGGAGATGTGACAAAAGAACGTCCTATAATTGCAAAATGAATAAAAAATTGATTTCATTTAATTTTAAAGAAATTATTAATAGTAGATAATAGATTAGTTAACGTATCAACATAATATAAAAAAAATATATTTAATTAATGGAAAACATATGTTATAAAAAATGTCATAAAGTAACAGTAATCATAATATGTTAAAACATAATACTAGTTATTATATGTTAAAGATTTAAATTTTATATTTATACTAACCAATGTAATAAAGTAAAAATATTAATAAAAATATATTTACATTGAAAAATTATCAGTGTTATTATTGAATAATTTATTGATAACGTAATGATTTAAAAGAATATATTTGGGGTCAAATAGTCTGGGGTCGAACTGTCTACTAAAAAATCACATATACAATACATATAAATGTATACATGAAATTGTATAGAAATGCATTGGGGTCGAACCGTCCGGGGTCAAATAGTCCTGCTTCTGTATATATATATATATATATATATATATATATATATATATATATATATATAGGGGTAGTGTGTGAGTGGCAAACATGCTGATGATTTTGTTCACACAGTCCATATACTCTACTATTCCTGTGGCTTACCAGTATGTCACTCTGAATGTGGTGAATTTGGTTCCGGGTATGCACTTTCACACTGGCGTCTGTTGGTCAGTGCTGTTACATCCCTGTAGTGCCTGATATATTTGCAATTACATGTGTATTCCCCATAGCAAAATTGGGTTTGTATTGTGTCTGTCTGCCTGTCTGACCTTGGTCACATGCTTAGCAGCTCAGTGTACTTTCCCTACTGTGATGTTATGTCCCGATATTTATAAGATGTACTGTTGCCTGGCCCCCATATGTGTTGTGTATGTTTGACACATCAGTGGGATGATGTGAAGATGTATGTCAGTGAGTAGTGGGGAGTAATTTGGTTTTGGACTTGGGCTGTTCCAGTCAGTGTATAGTACAACCGACAGAAGGGGGTTACTGCATCAACAGTGTGACCTTATCTACTCCAGTATTTGGGATATGTTCCCAGTTTCATGGCTTTATACCCCCCACTCCTGGTCCAGCTTGGTCCAGATATGTTGCACTAAGGGGTTCTGAGCATACCTCTCAACTGGCCAGATTGTTTCAGACTGTCCAGGATTATTGCTCATATGTATGTTCTGTTCCACAGAATCATTATTTTAATTTCTGTGGTAAATCGCTGTGATGATGTGAGAATTTCTGTCTGTAAATGATGACATACATTTCAGTTTCAGAACTCACATCCTTCTGGACATGTATGCTGACACAAAACCTGTTACTGTAGGAATATTCTACATTTATAACTGCAGTATGTACATTATGTCCCTGTTCTTGGACCATTGTCCCCCCATTTTGACCGCATCTGTCCAGAATTATTGCAGTAAAAGGTGTAGAGGCACGGTGCTGGGTATGACTCCAGTGCATGTTATGGGCATATATATATATATATATATATATATATATATATATTCACTTTATAACTTCAAAATACTGAAATATCGAATTTCAGTATCTCGAGACTATAAAACCAAATCCACAAAACACCGACACAAAAAAAACGCGAAATTCACAACACCGAAAAAAACGCACACACTATACCACACATACACCACAACACCCACATCACAACATAAACAAACAAAACTACACACATACACAACTCACACACACATAAGCAGGGGGCAAGCCCCCCTGCACCTCCCATGTGGGGGGCTGCGCCCCACACCCCCCCCTACTTATATATACTAACTCCGAGATTGCACAAACACAAAACAAAAGCCAACTCACACACGCACATTCTCCGACACCTCACACACACATCAAACACATCAGCACACTCACACACACTCTAACTCCCACTCAAAACCCTTAGAAAACACTTACCTGACATAACACCTACATCCACACACAGCACCGCGCACCATCAAAACACAATCCCGGACATTACACAGCGTAAGGTCATAACCGCGAATTTGACATATATTCGAGTTCGTGATTATGACCTTTCGCTATTTTTAACATTCGGCTTTATAGTCTCGAGATACTGAAATTCGACATTTCAGTAATTTGAGGTTATAAAGTGTTTCTATATATATATATATATATATATATATATATATATTTCTTTTAGATATATCTATACTGATATATATATATATATATATATATATATATATATTCCTTTTTTGATATCTATATATATGTGTATATGACAATATATATGTATATGTTCTATACTTATTTGTTTTATATGTATAGTTCCATATATCTGATGTATATACTTTTTAATATTTATCTATCACTATACACATCTATATGTGTATATTTATATATACTAACATGACTGATTTCACAATTTTTGTTCCCTACTATTTGATACCTGTGCTGAATGATATATTTGAAAAAACAGCTTTCATTGTTACATCTCAGATGGTGTAGTGATAAATTGCTCTGACTATGGTGTGCAGGGTCCTGGGTTCAAGACTTGGCAGCACTGATTATTTTCTTGCTGGACAGAAAAGTCTGATGGAGGCACTGTGATTAATGCAGTTTTAAGCAGTTCTAGGTGGGTTTGTGCATTTGTGCAATGGTAAGTGATGCCAACACACAATTAAATGGGAAACTGCTTAATCTGTGAAGGCATCGCTTAGTGCAAACTCCTTTACTGCCGCTTACCGCTGCTTATTGCAGCATACTCCTGCTTACCCTATGCTACTTTCTTTAAAAGAAAAGAAAAAAGGGGTGATAGGAAAGTGGTAAAAAAGGGGGCAAGCAGTGGGAAAAACAGTGTGACAGATAGCTAGGGATGTGCAGGATGGGCGTAGGGAAGGTCCATAGCTTGTCTGAAGAAGTGTATATATTTTTGTACACGAAAACGTTAACAAGTAAAGGTTTTTGGATTTATCGTGTGGCTGTGGTCTGTTGGACTCACTTATTGTTTTTTGAAGGTCCATAGCTGTCCATTTCTGATACAGCAACAGCTGTGCATTTGTACAGAATTTGGAGGTGAATTTGGACACTCAAACTCCTGACAGAGGGGTGAGGACAACAGTAATGTGTTGTTAAGCCAATTAGACCAGATTACATGTGCCCATTGGACACGTGAAATGGACAGCTATGTGTGGGGCAACATTTTTTTGTGGGAACAGATTGCCCTTTTTTTTTTTTTTTTAATAAGGTGAAAGTGGGATGTTGGGGAAAGATAGTAGGTATATTTGGGGAGGTAGGTTGGGTATGAAGACAGACTATACAGACAAGACAGCAGACAGGGGCGGTATATGACACATGTGGGGGGTAAACACCTTGGACGAGGAGGGTGGTTGGGAATTGGATGTTCACGAGCCCCCGAATGGATACAGTTGGACTGACTTCCCCACTCATGGGCAGTCACCACTGCACCTTCATGGCCCCAAAGGTGGCTGTGCTGGGGGCTGAGCAGGAGGGGTAGGCTGACCCTCAAGATGCACCATGAGGTCCTCAAACTGGCGTACTTGATCTCTGAACTCCTTTTGAAGCTTGCTGCCCACCAATCCCTGGATCTGACTTCAGGTGACAGTGTCCTTTCTGCGCCCGCTCCCGGGGGTTGGGATGGGCCCCATCCCCTGAGGCAGCTCCACCCGAAGCTGGTGCAGGACCAGCGGATGAGGAGGTCTGGGGTTGAGTCCCAGTTATGCCACAGTGAGTTGAGGTGGGACAGGCAGATGCACTGGGATCAGCCTTCCCAGATGTGCTATGGTGTTGCAGTTTTATAACATATGTTGGTTAGTCATGAAAAACACATTGCAGGATTAGTTATAATAGCATTCAAAGGTATTCCCATTAACCCAAAACAACAGGTTTGGAACAGTTACATAGCAAACAGAACACATGCATATATGGAACCACAGTGAGCATTATAATGGCATGCAGGTTACATTGATAGCAACAGGCCACCAGTTATAATATTTGAACAGGGAACATTAATAGTCAAATGTTTAAATATTTGTAGAACAATAGGACACATGTCCCAACAGTAGGTTTGGTGAAAAACATACCCGTTGATTTATGTGCTTAGATTATTGGTGCAGATAGGGTGGGGGAGAGAGAGAGCTGTCAATTAACAACTGTATAGGCTTAAATTACTCACAACTTTAATGCATTGCTCTAATCATTACTCTCCAGGTATTACCTCACTTTACATCAACCTATGGCCTTGGGTTGGGCAGTGGTATGTTTGTACGGGTCTTTATTAGATCACCAACTGCTTACAAAAGTGAACGGTGATTAATTGACCCTATGTAAGCGAAAGCTTACAATCCCGAACTGTCAGAACAACAATTTTTTTTCCTAGGGAAAAAATTGCTGTTCCAAAACACATACAACACAAGCACACCAAACAAACAGCAATCCTCACACATACACCTAAAATCTTACACCTAACCCTACACTAAACTATAAACACACCACTAACTATCCACTTACCTTAACCCAAACCCTAACCCTAAGGTCCGTCACTATCACACACTCACCTCACCCGCTCCCTAACCCTCACGTCCACACAATTGCACACATACCTAACCTGCGCCCTAAGCCTAACTCACCTAACCCTCACGTCCACACAATCGCACACATACCTAACCTGCGCCCTAACCCTAACTCACCTAAACCGCCCTAACCCTCACATCCACACAATTGCACACTTATTTGAACCCAACCTGTAACTTTCCACCACAGCGCTGAAAATACCAAAGCAACAGAAACAGACAACCAAATTCTTTCTGTAGGAAAAAATTTGGGTTTCTGTTACTTCGATATTTTAAGCTTTCGCTGCATAGGGTTTGATATTAGAACATTCGAAGGTTTGAAACCTCAATGTTCTAAAATAGACCCGTTTGTGCACAGTGTATAATTACAGCCTTCTTACAGCTAATTTTTACCTTTTCTTACCTGGCAGATCTGTGGAGGAGGTTTCTGTTAACACTAACTGACTGTTTCTACCCATATTCACACAGTCAGGGTTACATATGCACACTCATACTGTGTATGTTTGTTTGTGTGTGTGTGTGTGTGTGTGTGTGTGTGTGTGTGTGTGTGTGTGTGTGTGTGAGAGATAGCATGAAACTTGAGGGACATTTCTTGGAGGAGACTACTTGGTGTTTGTACTTATCTTGCTGTCATTTGCAGCCTTTGGGTTGGACAGTGGGTGTTGTACACAGTGTATAAGTACAGCCTTCTTACAACTAAGATATACCTTTTCTTACCTGCCAGACTTGTGGAAGGAATTTCTGTTAATACTACCTGACTGTTTCTACACATATTCACATATTTCTGGGTGTACTTATGCATACAGCTTACTACTACTCCCAGGATTTGAACCGTGCCTGTTTGTGCAAAAAATACAACACGTTTGTGTTTCATCAGAATGAGCTATTGAGAAACTGCTGTCTATTGTTTGACTGCTTTCTCCCAAATACTCTCTTGGTTGTAGAATCTGACCTTGTAATTTTGACATTCATGCATGGCAGATAGCTCTTATACTGTGTATTCATATTTTGACATAGCATAGTCTGGAAAACACTGGTTAACACAACATAACTATTCAGGTATCAGATGTTGGTGCATGGAATATTTCATGCACTTAAGCTCCTGTTCTACAACTTCACAATCTTTGTCACATGAGCCTTGATTATTCATTGCTTTCAGAGCTATAGTTGCTGTGCAGAAACCGTACACATTTCATTGCATACCACCACATACCAGAGTAAATACAACTAGTGAGGAGTTTTGTCATTTATTGACACGTAATGAGACTTTTATTGGTATATACTCTGTACATTACTATTACTCTGCTAATGTCTTGTTTATTCAGTACAAACCATGCCCAATTTTTAATACTGACAGGTGACATTCTACTCCTTTCTATTTATTTGCCCTGAATACTACAAGCTAGATTTGTACTCACCAGCCTCGCGATGCAGCCTTAGCAGCCTGCTGGCATGGACGTCCATGTTCGCGGCCTTCTCATCTGCAGCTGGACAGTAAATAGAGAAACATTTATGCATACCTATCCATCACATACACTGGCTAGACTTTGGAAAACCCTTATTGATACTGATACTTACACATGTCTGGAACATTCCTCGCCTGTGCATCTTGGACCCACTGGTTCAAGAGCTCCCTCTTCCTATGCTTCAAATCAGCAAAGTGGTGCCGGATCTGCTCACCAGTCCGAGAGATGCCAGTGGCACTGGTGAGATCATGTGTGAAAAGGTCCCAGGCCTCCGCTTTGTATTGGGAGTCCTGGTACTGGTCCTGCAACAGTCTCTCTTCATGGTCTTTTACTAGGAGTCCAAGCATGACCCTGGACTCCTGACTGCCCCAGTGCTGCATCCGAAAGTGCACACCTTCACCAACACCAGCCATATTGCCTGCAGTGATGAGCTACAACTGGTTATGGTTGTATTCCCACCTGTGGGGTTTAAATAGGGCTGGATTCCCATCCTATGCCCTGATTGGCCGATTTTGAACATGCTGAGCTAAGCTAAGTGATGGGCAAACCCGCTTAGCACAGATAAGCATTGCTTAAAGGGGTAGATGCTAAGCTCTGCTTAACAGTGCACAAATCCGCTTAGCTATGCTGATTATTGCTAAGCATACAAATTAAAGCAATGCTTACTTTGGCTTAGCATAGCTGAGCACAATTTAGCATTGTTCAGCTTTCATTTTATGGACTATCAGGATTGTGGGGTTGATTCCTTATTAATGACATCTTATGATATGTATGTTTCCCTTCCATAACATACCCCTATGTGCTTTCATTACATTATATTCTTTTGTGGCTATACTGTATGAGAGAGTTGTGTTTATGTTGGGGTTTCACATCTGTACTACACTGACATCTCACATTTGGACCTGCTACACTACTCTGGTTAACAAATATATATTATTCACTACCTGTTTATAAAAAATATACTTTTTGTGCTGTTTTCACATATAAAAATGAATGGATTGCATTAGGGCTTGAACCGTGAATGACTGCATACTACACAAATGCTCTAACCACTACACTATTTCACTTTTACTATTTTGGCTGTATGCTTCTATTTAGCTCCTTGGGATATGTAAGCTAGGCTGAGCATAGTTGTGCGACGTGCACACCTGCTCAGTTACACTTAAACTTTATTTGGGACGGGGAAAAAAAAAACTGTTTTATTTTTATTTACTTTAGGAGTATGCACATTGCTTTCTGCTTCTTAGGGTATAACATCTGGACGACTGCATCATACAGGGGGTATTATTTTACATGTTCCTCTTGGGAGCATGCTTACTTGTTTGGTATGCCAGCATGCACACTAGCATACCATTCTGGACATTATCTGTGCTGGACCATTGTGGGGGGCTGTGCTTTTGTGTGTTTTTTAGTGTATTTTGTTAGTTGCTTTGGGATTGCTGTACAGCAATTCTGGATTGTGTCCATGTGGGGAATACAGCAGTGCACCTTCATTAATATGGAAGGCTTCTGCTATTCCACACGGGCACGATCCGCTCTGTGTAGGAATAGCACTATTCCTGCATGGAGTTTAATGAATCCTGGGGATCCTGTCAAAATTGGTGGGAATCTATATTGCCTTTTGCTATGATAAGTACAGTAAATATTTAAAAGGCATATTTGGGGACATTTGCTGTAAGTACAGTAAACATTTGAAAAAAATAACCGGGGTACATTTGCTATGATAAGTGCAATAAATATTTGAAAGATACAGCCAGGGCACAATTGCTGTGATAACTACAATTAACATTTGACAGACATTGTTTGGGCACATTTGCTATGATAACTACAATAAATATTTGAAAAGTACAGTTAGGATGCATTTGTTATGATAAGTATAATAGTAGTGAAGTAAACAATGCACGTTGTTTAAACAAAAAGGTCAAAAGAAGATCACTTGGGTTATGCAAGATGATAGACCTATATGAAACTGTTGACTAAAACAATATGGACAAGACTGAAATTGTAATGAAAAAGTAAAGGACACCTTTGAAGTTGTAAGTGACACTATATCTAATACCTATGGATCAAAAGGCATCAGAAATCAGTGCTAATGATAGATAGTAGATTCTTGTATTTCGTGATTCCATGTTGAAACCTGTTTGTAGGAAGTCCTTAACTCACACGCACCTATTACGCAACCTGTACAATCTTGAAACAGTGCTTACAGTTCAAACTCAAAGTACACAGTGTGCCTGTCACACCTACAGAGTGTTTATGCACTGTTCCATTCTAAACACTGTTTTTACTCATCTGAGTAACTTACAGATGCACAAATGCAGTTAATAAATAGAGTGATTGTGCTCCTGTAAGACAAAATATTTAAGATTATACTTGCCATAGGAAATTGTCAGCTTAAGATGTCTCTTTGGAATATCAGTTGTAAAATGCAATACAGATTAAATGAGTGGGTTGATAGATGGAAGCAATTTGTTTTTATTTGTAAAAATGCAGTATCTAAAATGCAGTATTATTTTTACTTACTTAACATTTCATTTCCCCCCAGTCTTTCTGCTTTCTGTTTAGTAGAAAAGCACTATAATAT
Source organism: Protopterus annectens (assembly GCF_019279795.1). Taxonomy (NCBI): domain Eukaryota; kingdom Metazoa; phylum Chordata; order Ceratodontiformes; family Protopteridae; genus Protopterus; species Protopterus annectens. Next base: position 1,058,847,780 of record NC_056729.1, read on the forward strand.
GGACAGATGTCTGAAGTTAATGCTGTATTAGCCAATTCTCTCAGAGAGTTCTTTCCATCCCTTTAAATAACTGCTTGCCAGTACTTAATTTCCTGACCTGCTGCTTTTAAAAATCTGCAGTGGAAGTTGTAGCGTTTATTGTTTCAGATGAAGTATTACATTTGCAAGCAGTAGGAAACATCTGCATTACCTATCCAAATGATCATCACTAAAGTGTTATTGCCTCATGATTACAGGCAGAGTAAACCAGGTACTTCAGCTCTGTGCCATCATAATGGGTAGCAGCTGCAGGAGCTTCTCTATATGCTATTTGACTATGACTCCCAGCACATATATTGTACATTAATAGGTTGCTAGATGCATTTTCAATCTGTCTAAGTGTCAGGGGAAGAGAAGTTTACTGTTGCTTATGCTACATCTGTTTTCAGTGTAAGGGTGTTTTTTTCTGTTTAACAAATGGCTGTCAGTGTTTTTGATGCAAAATTTGAAATAAAAGTTTTAAATTAAATCGAAATCTGTGTTTCAAAGAATAATGTTTAATAGTAAATGAATAGTGTTTTCTGGTAACTGGAGCGACGGACAAGTAATGGGATGTTGGTATGGCTGGGGGTGCTCCAGGTTATTAAGCTGTCTAGGGCCCGTTTTGACCATGATCTGACTTTGTATGCAGTTTGCAGTTGCCCATTTAAATAATAGGTTCATAGGTGTTTACTAGGTTAATGACCACAAGGGTCTTTTTAACCCTAGCCATGCATTCCATATCTCTGACAAGTTCTGGTATCCTAGATTAGTGTAAGCAGGGGCTCAAAAGATGAAACATTTGCAAGCAGGGCCCTGTGAGATGAACCATTTATAGGCTGCCTGTGTCCATTACAGACATAGATCCCTGGTTTGTCACCTATGCCTCAAATGGACACAGGCAGCCTGTAAATGGTTTTTCTCCCAGCTCCCTGCTTTCACTTTTATAGGGTACCAGAACTTTTCAGAGAGATTTGGGATGCATGGATAGGCTTAAAAAGACCTTGTGGTCATTAGCCTACAACACACCTACGAACCTATTATGTAAATGTTCAACTGCATATAGAGCCAGACCATTGTCAGAAGGGGTCCTAGACAGGGAAATGACCTGTAGCGCCCCACCCCCCAAGCCATGCCAATATGCCATTACTTGTCTATTGCTCCCCGGTTACTAGAAAACATGTTGATTTACTATTAAACACTATTCATTGATGTACAGATTTGGATTTGATTTAAAACTTTTATTTCAAATTTTGCAGCAAACACACTGGCAGCCATTTGTTAAACAAAAAACATTCTTGCATTGAAAACATATTTAGCATGAGAAACAGTAAACTTCTCTTCCCCTGACACTCAGATATATTGAAATGCATCTGGCAACCTATTAATGCATAATATGTGTGCTGGGAGTCATAGTCAAATAGCATCTAGTGAAGCACTAATTACATGATAGGTGTAAGAATTCAAAAGACAAACATATAATGTACTTGCTAACAGCCTCTGACAGCCGACATATGTAGAAAAGGGAATGATATCTTATTTCCCTTTTCAGGAATAGCCCAGGAGTACTGTCTTGTGATGGGACTTGTCACACAGAAGACAAAATAAAGGATGGGAGAATCAAACCTGAGCTACAGGAAGCAGCATACTTTACCAGAAAGCCACAAATGTTATGAGGAATAGACCACAAATATGAGGAAGGAATAGAGATAGTTGAGAACTATACTCTCTCCAGGCACATCAGTTACTGTCATTTGGATGACTGTATGTACACCTCAGATATCTGCTTGAGATCAAGAGAATAAATACATTTGTAAATACTGAACCAGAGACGTATTGGTGCTATCAGAACCATACAATAAAACCTGTTGTATCTCTGTAAAGCCCTCTCGACTTCTTAACTCAAGAATCAGAAACTAAGTTAAAATCAGGGACAGATTTCTAACTATTGCTCTTATATGCTTAGAAAGTTGCTACAGTAACATTCTTTGCATTAGCTACAATAACAATCTTTGCATTAGCATCCATTTCCTAAAATTACAGAAGTGAAAGTTAAAGGTTAGCTCTCAGATGGGACTGAAACCCATGACCTCTTGCATATCTTGCTAGCAGCACTGCCAGATCAACAAGAGCCCATAGACAGATGGCACTGAGTCTTCCCTTATGTGCATTCCCCATTATGCTAGCAACCTCCACTAGCATGGTTCTGAGTTCCTGGGTTCTATTCCCAAATGAGAGCTAATATTTCATTTCACTGTGATTCTAGCAATGCCGGAGTAGAAAGCTTCAACAAGCATTTTCTGAAGGTTAAAAAGCTTAACAGTCACATGCCTGTCTTTATTTAGTGACTGCAATCCTCATCAATATACTAGAAAGCTAGACTTGTTATAAGAAACAAACCAAAATGCCTCTCAGCAAGAGTTCTGAACAAAGGCAGAAATGGGGGGGGGGCACATTTTAAATATTTTTTTTTATCTATTTGTTAATTAGGTAAATGGACTGAGCAAACTGTCCTTATTTTCAGTGGTGACCTAGGAGCACTGTCTATCTAAATGACCTGCTCAAAGTCACGCAGTAGACTATGGTGACTGATTCAAACCCTGTACTTCTGACTACAAACAGCAGTTTAACAACTCAAGACAACTTTATCTCACTTAAAACATTAACAGACACACACACACACACACACACACACACACACACACACACACACACACACACACACACACACACACACACATATGTTCTGGCGGTTAGTGTAGCGATTAAGGCTGTGAGCTGTTTACAAGCTACTCCCTGTAGTACAGAGTTTCATTTCCTCAGCCTTCATTTACCATGGGCCAGATTCACGAAACCTCTGTGTAAGAGTTAATATGTCTTACACGGAGGCTGCAGTCTAACGTTATGACATCAGCATGCCAAGCATATTCATGAGGGCGTGCTGAATCATACCCTAGGCTAACACGGTCCGTGTAGGAAAGTAGGGGGTGTGTCCAAATGCCGAGTTCTGCAAAGGGACACGCCCCCAGAAGAGTCAGAGTCCTGAAAGTAAACACCGACGAGCGAGTCCGCGGAAATGTCAAGGAACACGACACCACATGCCCTCACAGACTATAAACCCAACTGTAATGTAAAACGTAAAAATATCAGTTTAATTTTTTTTTTTTTTTTATAATTTCCAAAATGTTTACCTGTAGTTGCGCTCATTTGCGTGGGTATGCCCTCCGCTCAGCCACAGTTAGCAGACATTGAAAAGCATATAAGATCTAAATATGCAAATTACGCCAAGTAGCAATAGTGTAGCGTTAGAGACGTTGGCCAAAGAGGAGGTAGTCATGGTTCGAGCCCCCACAACATCATTTTCCATTTTTATTTAAATAAGCATGAAACAATCCCCTGACACACACACACACACACATATATATATATATATATATATATATATATATATATATATATATATATATATATATATATATATAATTATAATTTAAGTAAAATGTAATGAAATGGGCCATGTATTTTTGAAGAAATCCGACATAATAAAATATAAAAAAAGGATCAGAATTGCCCATAGCTTAGCAAGGCTTTAGCAAGCTGAATATGGGTGCCCATAGGTGAGCAGCACTTTAACAAGCATAATATGAGTGCCCATAGGTGAGCAGCGCTTTAACAAGCTTAATATGAGTGCCCGCAGGTGAGCAGCGGTTTAACAGGTTTAATATGAGTGCCCGGAGTTGAGCAGCGCTTTACCATGCTTAAAATGAGTGCCCGTAGTTCAGCAGTGCTGCACCCAGCGTAATATGAGTGCTCATAGCTAAATAATGCGTTACCCAGCGTAAGCCGTTTGCGCGAAGCTGCACAGCGTGCCAACCAGTTTACCGTCTGGCAACATTGGGCAAGCTGTATCAAAGCCACCTTTACACAGACACACCTCCTAGCCTGTCTAGACAGTCGTAAAATAAAAAAAACAATGCCCAGGGTCGAACCTGGGATACTGTGCACCATAGTCAAAGTACTTTACCACTAAGCCATGACAGTTGTACTGAGAAATGGAGTATTAGCATATATATAGGAATGAATGGAAATAGAAGCATGACAAAGCAGGTTTTTTCAAGCTGATAAATATCCAAAACGGCCAATCACAGATAAGTGCGGGAAAACCGGCATATATAAGCCCCATAGGTGGGAATTCACAGCATAACTGATTGTGGTACCAATTTGCAGTCAGGATGGCAGGTGCAGGAGAGGGAAGTTGCTTTAGAGCACAAAGGTGGGGTGTTGAGGAGTCAAAATATATGGTTTGGCTCCTAGTCCATGATCATGAAGCACAACTCATGCAGGGCCAGATTCACTGGAGTACGTACAAGGCAGAGGCGTGGAACCGGTTGGCACATGATCTCACCAGTACCACAGGCATTCCAAGGACTGGTGAACAGGTCTGTCACCACCATGTGGACCTGAAGCGACGGAAGGAGGACCAACTGAACCGTTGGATCGGGGAGGCCCGCCAAATGCCTAACGCCCCACTACTGAGTAAGTATCCATGTAATTAAGTATGTAAGAAATGCTATCCTAGCCTATATTATGGAGACGTATGTTCCAATATTACTTCCTTTATATTACAGCTGCAGGTGTTCGCTCCGCGAATCAGTGAGCCTATGCTGACAGGCTGCTGAGGTTGCACCACCAGGCAGGTTAGTAATTATTTAGCTGGTATTGTCATAGAATATAAGTGAGACAGATTGTAAAAGAGTTCAGTGTTGTAACCCACTAATAAAGGTCAAATAAGCCTAGAAGAAAGATTCTGCTAGTATTGTAAGATTAGATAAGTGATGCAGCCTGGAAAATAGTGTCATGCAATCCAGTAATAAAGATTAAACAAGTCTCAAATAGAAGTGTCCACCTGTATTGTAATATCAGATAACTGCTGCAGCCAGAAAATGAGTGGTAATCAATCAGCAAAGGATAGACAAGTGTCAAATACATCATTGTAAATTCTGCCATATGAAATAAGTGAGTCAGCTGGAAAGGGTTGTTGTAAACCAGTAATAAATGTTAATAAAGCCTAGAATTAAGTACCAGTCTGAAATGTAAATATAAAATAATTGAGAGTGTGAGAGAAAGACAGTCTGAAGCCACCAAGAAAGCTGTAATAAGTCTGGAATAAAGGTATACTGCAGTCACTACATTATGAGATGAATGAGACAGCCACAACCAAAGAGTGTAATGTGTTAAATAAAATACAGGACATGGACTGTGTCCGTCCCACAAATTGGATATGTTGCTGTACCCTTGCATTATGGAAATAGTATGGTTGTATGAAATGCTGAACATCCACAGTTGTCAAGACCCATATAAATCAAATGTAGCAGGATGCTGTACCTGAACACAGCCAGATATGAACATATATGAATAAAAATGGAATGTATATTAATGTAGCAGTAACATCCCCATCACCAACATTCCTAAGGTTACATACAGGAAACTGTACTAATACATGTAGGGGATATATATCTGCATCTACTAGGAATATACAGTATATGTATAGGTAGTTTAAGTTGTTAATGTAATATTTCTCCACCCTACCCTATTTTCACAAATTATGCCATTCCACACCAAACTGGGTATGTGTATTCACAATTAATTCCCATGGACATTTGTCCTGTTAGTTTATACATATCTGCATGTACATTGATGCATGTGCCCTGTTCACATATCCAAACCTGATGGCCTGTTGCCACCAATCAACCCTGCATGCTGTTGGAATGTGCACTGTTGTTCTAAATATGCATGTGTTATGCTTGCTGCTCAATGTTCGGAATTCGCGGATGTTTGGTTAATGGGAATACTGATGCATGTTGTTACAACTAATTTTGAATGGTGTTTGTTACTAACCCAAAAATGCCATAAAATACTGCTAAACATAGGACAACATTGAAGGCGGGTTCCAGCAGACCCACCTCTCCCACCTCAGCTGGCGAGTGCACCTGGCACCAGTGCCCAGGCCGGGACCTCCTCCTCCGGTGGCCCAGTGCCACCTTCAGGTGGAAGCGCTGCAGGGGATGGGGCTCATCCCCCCTCTGCAAGCGTGGCCGGAGGAGAGCCTCCACTCACCCTCCATAGGGTCCAGTCTGTGGTGCGTAGTGAGATCAGGTATTCTGTGACTGATCCCCTACGCCAGCTTGAGGCGAGGGTGGCACAACTCACAGGTGTGCCTGCCTATCCTATCCAGCCCCCAGTACAGCCCCGGCCTGGGCTGTGAAGGCGCAGTGGTAACTGCCTATGGGTGGGGATTTCAGTTCCACTGTTGCCATCTGTGGGCTCATGGGCTTGCGATATCCAAACATCCGTCCCCGTCATTTGTGTTTACCTCCCACATGTGTCATACTCCACCCCTGTATGCATCTTGTTTGTCTTGTCTGTTAACCTGCCCAACCTACCTCCCCAAATATACCTACTTCCTGTACCTCACATTCCACTCTCACCTAAAAAAAAATAAAAAAAGGGCACTCTGTTCCCACAAAAAAATTACGCCCCATACATAGCTGCCCAATTCGCACACATGTCCATTGGACATGTAAACTGATAATTCTAATTGGCAGTACAATGTATTTTGTTGTCCTCACCCCTCTCTCAGGGGTGGAAGGTTTCAAATTTCACACCAAATTTCACACATATGCACAGCTGTTGCTAATAAAGAAATGGGCAGCTATGGGCCTCCCTACATCCTTCCTGCACATCCCGAGCTCTTTGTGCCCCCTTTTTCACCACTGTCCTATCTCCCCATTTTCTTTTCTTTAAAAGAAATTAGGGCGGGTGTTAGCGGGAGTAAGCACTTTTAAGCAGTAGTCAGCGGGTGTGCGCTTGTGTGCGCTTAGCTAAGCGAGTGTGCGCTTGTGTAAGCATCGCGCAAACCAGAGCAAACCCGCTTACAACTGCTTAAATGTGCCTTAGTCACTCTGTATGACAAGGCCTGTAGTCTGCTTATCAGCAAAATAAAATACCCGTGTCAGTCTCAAACCCCGGACCTTGGAAACACTAGTCTGCATGAATTACCACGGAGCCATGGCAGATATACAAGAACTTGGTGCTGAAAGAAATATATCATGAAATACAAGGAGTGAATGTAAAGGGAATATAGGAAGGCCATTACACAAAGCTTGTTCACTGAATCCTTACTGGCAATTCTTGTGGAATTGCATTACATTAGTGTGATAAGAGAAACAGCCATGCTAGGAGGTAATAATGTTACAGTAGCACCTTACAAACCCCACACAGTATCAGAGCAGGATAAACACCGCCATATTTGAATAGGTATGAGGCCAGACTTCCCAACTGTGACTGATTTACAAGGATGTCCCTGATTTGCAAAAAAATGTTGCCTGTGCCACACTGACTCCATGTGAAATGTACTAACAGTGGGCAGAAAGGTGGGGTATCCCACATAATGGTGACTGTCAATAAGTTAAAGTAGACACTACTTGCATGTCAGAAATGGTGTAGTAAACATATGCTCAAAATACCCCACAGTCACAACTGCAGAATATCTGAAATATATCACGGGTGTATCCCACTGATATGTACCTTTCCCTGAGGCTGGTCAAATATATTCCTGAGAGTATCTGAGGCCTGAAAGTGTCAGAAATACACAGGCATATCAGCCTGTCTGCTGTTACACACTCTGCGAATAGCTGCAGAATTATTCCCACAAGCACACCCTCATGTAGGAGTACAACACAGAAATATCAAAGGATGTAGCCATGTAACAAAGTAATGACAATATAGGAGTTTACAAGCACTGCATGTGCCTGATATTCATAATTGTTAGTACAAAATACAAGGCCCTAGTACTGCTCAGCAGCAAAATAAAATACCCTTATAAGTGTCAAACCCCAGACCTTGGGCTCACCAGACTGCATGCAGTCCCACCAAGTCACAGCAAACATATAAGAACTTACTGCTGAAAGAAATATATCATGCATTACAAGGAGTGAATGTAAATGGAAAATAGGAAAGCCATAGCAACACATTCCAGTAAAGACAAATATCAGGCCTTCAAGGAGTGAATGTAAAGGGAAAATAGTGAAGACATAGCAACACATTGCAAGAACTACTGTTGTATACCAGTTAATCCACAACTCCCACAGGAAAGTACATACTCCCATGTAAACAGTGTTAGCATTAGCAGGTGTGAGCTAACATACACACTGAGAAGAGTGAAATGGAAAAAGCCACAGTCAGGTTTCAGTACAACATGCATTTCAGTGGCTACAACACAGCCTTAGATATGAGAGACAAACCAACATTCTGACTGACTCAACAGTGTCCACAGCAAACCAGCATGGTCCCCACCTTGCAAAACTGAAAGGCCTACGCCTACCTAACCTAACATTTTATAGCAGTGTCCTGAAATCACAGTGAGAACTGCAATTACCACACAACAGGCTGCATGCAATTAGTAAATGCTGGCCACCAACTGGTGCAGAGGCCATCACATGCACATGTGCAGATACCTACAAAAGCAGCCTGTACTGCCAGTCCACACATGCAATAATACAATTGCAGCAACTGGAGGGAGAGAGACAGAAAGAGAGAGAGAGAGACAGACAGACAGACAGAGAGACAGACCAAAATAAAAAAAAAAAAAAAAACCAAGCCAGCCAGCCAGCCATCCACCCAGGCAGTCAGCCAGCCATCCAGGCAGCCAGCCAGCCAGCCATCCATCCACCCAGGCATCCAGCCAGCCATCCACCCAGGCATCCAGCCAGCCAGCCAGCCATCCAGGCAGCCAGCCAGCCAGCAAGCCAGCAATCCAAAAAAAAAGCTGTCAGAGACAAAGGTGATATAAACTACATAATCTGATAATCTACATACTGTGAACTGTCCATATATGTTAGCAGTCTGTATTTATATGTATATGAAGATGTGCATAGGGCAAGGGACATACTGCAACTGTTAGTGAAGGCTGGACATACATATGTAGTTGAAGGTTGCTATGTGCACATATCAATGTAATATGCAGTGTGTGGCATTGAAAACAGCATGCAGTGCAGGTATATGTCATGTGGTGGTGAACTTCTGTGGGACTGAGCCAGTGAGGCCTGCTACAGCTATATGGCTTGAGGACAGCATAATGCATTATGCACAACAGTGTGCAATATCATTACAGAATGGTATGTCTCACAACTGTTGCAGAAGTGATATTCCCACCATGAAAGATGGGCAGTCCATGTACCTACATGTGCATGTATATGTACAGCAATAGATGTTAAGAAGTGTGTGTATATATATATATATATATATATATATATATATATATATATATATATATATATATATATATATATATATATATATATATATATATGTATATAGATAGATATATATACATATATCTATATATGAATATATATATATATCTATATATCTACATATATATATATCTATATCTATATATATATATATATATATATATATATATATATATATATATATATATATATGTACATAGACATAGAGGTCTGTATAGATACATAGAAATATATGGATAGATAGAGAATATGTATATACATATAGATATAATCGACAAATACATATATAGATATAAATTTAGATACATACATATATACAGATAGATATGAATGTCTATAGATATGTGTATATATATATATATATATATATATATATATATGGTTATATATAGCGGTGTGTATATAGATATATATACATATATGCAGATATGTATATATATATATATATATATATATATATATATATATATATATATATATAATATATAGATATATATATAAAGAGAGAGTGAGAAAGGGGGACATGGGGACAGATGTACTGCAACAGGTGCCTGGTGACCAAGGCATGGACAAAACACCAGTGTTGATACTGCAGTACCATACCCCATTCCAAAACATGTTACCCACTAACTACCACATAGGTGGTTGCCTGCCTACCACTGGAGGTGTCAGAAGGGAACATGGGACACAAGTGTACAATAGCCTCCCATTTGATATCCATAGTGGCACACTAGTCTTGTAATCCCTGTACATGGTACGTGGCATCACAAAAGGTGTGTCAGCTAGGGAAATGTAAGTCAGTCTACCCCTGTACACCTCACAATGTCCTATGCAGTATGTACCTCCCATGAGAACTACAGCAAATGGAAAGGCCACAGACATACCCAACAAAGACTGATAATGGCCACAAACACATTCCCTATGCAGACTGACTCACAAAACCACAGCTGGAGTGCCTTGCATACTGCCTACACAGAGGTTACCAGTGCTGGACATACAGAGTTATGTCACACCCATACCAGTTGGCCAACCACCATGGCAACACCTCACAATCCGTCCAGCCTACATGACCTAGGGCCCTAATCCCTGTCACCGCACTAAACAGCACATGCTGGAGGTACAAGTTTCTGTACACAAATATGCCATACCCTGGACTAAACCACCCAGCATTAACAAACAAGGCTCCTCATTGCTAGATGTCATACATACCCCTGATGAATGTCATGGAGATAGTTAATATGCCCTTTGAGTCACCTGTGTGCAACCATTTCGCAATAGCAAGTAAAATCACAGTACATGTGTACCGAAGGGCAGGGTAGCGTATGGCTAGGCTGCCCTAGGCCCAGGGCCAATAACATAGTACCTACCTATGACACAATGCACACACACATGTACTCAGTGCAATACCAGCTATGTGACATTGAATGAGTGTGACACTGACTGTATGCAAGGTCAGTAAAAGTGTGATAGCTTAGCATGAGTTTGTGTCTGTCATGGTAGTTGGTGTCCTTGGTGTGAGGCCAGAGAAAGATGTGGCAGTTATTGGGATGCAAACATAGTAGATTGGCATATGTTGTGCCGTAGTTCCCTGTGTATGACTGTGGTGTCCCATCATAGGCAAAAGCAATACATGAATGCTTAGTAAGTGGTACTGCTGTTGAATCCAGCTCACATATGAACTGTTGTACTACCTGATGTTGTAGGCATAAACACTACAGTACGGTGTATGTTCACATTCTGTGGTAACACTGTTTGGTGTGTTACCTGTAGTCTGCACAGATTACATACCTCATGCATAGGTATCTATAAGTAGGGGCACACAGTATTATAAGGTGCACAGTTAATGCGCATCTGTGTCGTCATACATTTGTGTGTTGTATGTATGTGTAATGTGTGTGTAATGATGCCTGTACCATGGCCGCAATCACATGTGTGCTACAGGGTATGTGTGTGTACCTGGCAGCATGTATACTCTGTGACAGCAGTATGATGGCTTTAATAACAACTGTGCACGTATGTCAGGTAGGGTTATGGCATCAAAGACTAGGGTGGATTACCATTGAAACTGTACATGTGTATTGCATTCATTGCATGGGACGACAATATTCTTCATCCATTAGCTAGATATATACCCTAGTGTGAGGTTGTGCATTGTATCCCAAACAGTGTGCTGAGTGCTGGTGTATACTAGTTTGTTGTATGGAGTGTGGCAGGCAATGTCAGACAGTTGTGGGCTGAGCACTGATATGTGGTATCGAACATGTGTATCCCCTGATAGACAGACAGATAATATATATGGCAGTGAAGTGATAGTACATTCGAATATTAAGTGTGCCACATAACTTGCTCACATATTTTTCTTTTCCTTCCTTCCAGGCTGATGGTACATCAGAGAAACCCACCGTATACAGCAGCAGAGGATCAGGAGATCCACCAGAGCCTGGTGCATAATTACTCTGTGCTGTTTTCCAGGACCAGCCAGAACCAGAGTGAGAGGGCTGCACTGTGGCAAGAACTTGTCCGTCGGGTAAATGACATAGGCATGCATAACCGGACATATGAGCAGGTATGCCATCACTGCAGTGATTTAATTAGACATGTCCGGCAGCGTGCATCTGATATCCACAGACAACAGCTTGCCCAGGTGGTGGGGAACCTATCCACCCCCCTCTCACCAGTGTGGAGGAGCACCTCCTAAGTGTTGTAGCTCCAGGCCAACAAAAAGAACATCCGCAAACGTGTCATCATGGAGGCCGGAGCCACCCAGCATGTTGAAATGGAGTGTGCAGGTAACATCCCATATCTGTAGTTGACTGTTCTCTGTGCTGGTAGTCTATGCATGTGTGAGATGTGTACTGTTTGTGTAGCTGTTAACCTGCCCAGTCTTCTGCAAGATTGATATTCTGAGCATAATCTGTACACCTGTGAAAGCCACCTGTTGCACTACTGTACTTTATCATACTCACAGTATCAAAGGCACAGTTGTGGCCACTGGCAATCACTCTCATATGTTTGCAGGTCCCTCTGGAGTGACAACAAGGCAGCCAATCCATGCTGGTGAGTGTGTAATAACAATACTATTGCTAATGACATGTGCATGTCATATGGAGGTGTAGTGTGTGCACATGTAACACACCTACACATAATGCATGCTGTGCATGTTTTCTGTGAGACTATGCATATCCCATTATTCTCAGTAGCTGCCTCACTCACATGCAATACACAGAGCATGACACACATGTGTGGCAACACAGTACTGGACATTGTATAGGCACACCAGATACACATGTACACAACACACACATGTTTGGCATACACACTACACCTTAGCCTGCTACACATGTCCAATTATGACATCTGCTGTATGGCCAGCCTTCAGCATCCCACTTATCTACGCACACATAATATACATGAGGGGTAGAGGCCTATCATGTCTTTGTGCAACAGTCTGGAACAAATAATACATTCATGTTAGGCAATGCTCACTATTGGCCACCTTACACACCCATGTAACAAGTGGATGTGTAATTGTGGATGTAGTCATGTTACTGCACTTCAGGTACAGCATGCTAGCTGCCTGTTTGGCACACATTATTATTGTTGACTGACCACAAGAAGCATGTTGATCATGGCTCACATTACTACACCACATCCAGTTCCACTGACCACAAAAGTACACATAGCTGTTATTGTGTAGCACCGTCATGTGTGTTGTGTGTGTATGTGTGTGTGTGTGTGTGTGTGTGTGTGTGCAAATCTATGCACCCACAGCTTGTAACACTTGCACAACATTGTAATGTCCTTGTACACATTGTGTCCCAGGGTGGAGACAATCACTGAACAACTACACACAAGCATCAAGTACATGTATAATGTTATTAACAAGGGCTGTCTACACTTGCACTGCATGTTCCTGTGCAACACATAACCTGCATGCTGACACGTGTGCAGTGATGTTTTTCCTTGTGAAATGGTCACCCACCCTAAAACAGTATTGTGTATGTGTTGGATTGCAGGTGTGTATGTGTTTGTATCTGCTGTACTAAGGAGTGTGCCTGTATGCATGTGCACCTGTGTGCATGTGTGCCTGTGTGCATGTGTGCCTGTGTGCATGTGTGCCTGTTTGCATGTGTGCATGTGCGCCTGTGCGTCTGTGTGCATGTACGCCTGTGTGCATGTGTGCATTTGTGCATGTGTGCATGTGCGCCTGTGTGCATGTGCGCCTGTGTACATGTGTGACTGTGTGCATGTGTGCTAATATCGTGTACACATTTGTAAACTGTGTTTCCGATCTTCCTCTCACAGGTTCTGATGTTGCTCTGGTGGAGTGCAGCAGGGAACCTGAAGCCACTGCTGGGGATAGTGCTAATGATGATACATGTGTAATGGCACAGGGAGGTGTGACAGGGTCTGTCGTTAGTCATCCAGTTGACAGTACACAGCAGTCAACCCCATCAATGTGCACAGTCATCCTGCCAATACATCCATTGTGACCAATGTCCTTATCTGAGGGACAGCATAAAGTGGGCATTGACCAGAGTAGTGTGGTATCATTGGCACATGCATCCCCTCACAGCAGCCATGGCCAGATTCCTGGCATGGTACCACACAGGCAGATGTCCAGGGGTTCTCGTGGGAGCATCCGTGGTCGTACTGCCCCTGTCAGACGTGCCCACAGAGGTTTATCAACCTCAGCTATGTTCCGGGCTGTAATGCAGGCACAGGCACGTATGGAACGGTACACCAGACAGGGTCTGAGGGAGCTTAGAGCACATCGCACCACTATGAATGACACTATGCGTGACGTTGCGTCTGCCATTCGTAACATCAGCGAGGTCATTGATAGACATTGGGGGGACACATTAGATCTGTTCCACAACTACATGTCCAGGAGCCAGGACAGTGCAGGATGGTTGAGGCATCGACATCTGCCAGCAACATTACCACCTGCCAGTCGTCGTGGACAACAAACCCACAGCCGCTCCATAGTGCCAGTACCAGCCCCAGCAATGCTGGGTCTGTGCTGTCATTAGGCCATCCTAGAAGACCACGTGCACATGGTTCTGGACAGACCCAGCAGGGACATGTGTCCAGTCAACAACCCACTGCTTCTGATGACAGTACCCAGTCTGGCTTAGTACCTGATACTGTCCATAGCACCTCTGCCAGGCACAGGTACCGTGTCTGTGGCCAGAGACAGTTACCTGTATGACCTGGCAGGTACAGTCTGTGGCTGTCCACAAACACCAGTATATGGCAGCCACATAGTGGAACTGTGTGCATGCATACACACACACATAATGCTAACACCTAGGGCTAACACATACACACACACATCGCAGCAACGTTGCCCCATCTTGTACTGTTGTCCCTCACTAACACACACACACACACACACACACACACACATACATGTCGATTGGATGTGTCAATGGCAGACTCTGGCAAACCAAGTACACACCCTGTGCATATGATGAAACTGTGCCACCTCCTGCCATCTGTAACATTGATGCTGGAACAGGATAGCATGGTACTGATACACAGGGTGACTACATAGCACTGTAGTATTATTATCATGTTGTTAACAGTACAGTGTAATGATATTGTTGTGGGTAGATTCGAGCATGCATGATGCATTAACTATGTTTGTCATTGCAGTTTTTTATACACCAGTGTTAATTCCCAAAGTGTACTGTCTGCACATGTGCCACATGGCTGTTGTGTGTACCTGTGCCTGCATGAGTTGGGGTGTGGACAGTACATGTGTGATGTTTGCATCACTGATTTGCAGGTGTACATTTGTGAACATGGTCAGCATGGAACATGACATGGTTTGACAGTATGCTGTCGGTGATACGGTTTCCACATGTCAATGGTCTGCATTCTGGTAGTATACACAGCTTACATAGCCTGACATTCAGTGGTCATTACATGATGTCTCCTCAACTGATACACAGACGTAGGAACCTGGTGTCAGTGATATCCCTGCAGTACTACACTATACCAGTAGCCATTGTTACTGAGCCCCATACATCCCTGGGAACAATATCCTTTGGCATATAGCAGTCTCATGTACATGCCAACACACTATGGATATGTCCATCCATGACTGCAAATACATACAGTGGCCTACAATGCATTCTACACATGACACACCTAACCACCACAAGGGTATCATACGGACAGATACCTGTTGTCCAAGCCATGGTATATTGCTGTAATGCTACTGTGGCATTGTCATCGGCATGTAGTTAACATAGTATTCCAACAGTACCATGTAGGTGGTAGCACCCATCATGTAGAATGGGTAATGGTGTGTACATGTGGACAGGTATTATCTTGTCTATCCTGTGTTATTCACATTTCCAAAGGTATTCTGCAGTCCCTCTGTGTATCACCTAAGCAAGAAGGTGTCTGTATGCATATTGGCAACAGTTGCCATACACCTACACTGGATGGCCATCACTCACAGACTTTGCTGTGTTTTAACATGTTTGACATATACTGCAGACATGAACCATCACCCACATTAATCTATCAAAGCTTTCATTGGTGTGTGTCACATAGTTGGCCTAGGACACAGATCACTGCAGTAGCTTGCATTGTCACCAACCTACATGTATGGCCTAAGGTCTGGTAAGCTATGGCACATGGCGGAAAAGGTAACAACTGTATTCATATGGGGCAGGCTTCACACATAGGAACTATTATAGGTCACAGGTACATATCTGTATGTGGCAAACACATACCTGATGTGTGCATGGCAATTACTGTTATAATAATATGTCATACAATAATGAAAGCAAAACACACAACACATTCACAAACTGTGTGACAAACGCACACATGGCATTTGTAGGATTCAAACCCCTACCTAACTAGGTTATGGCACTTGAGAGAGATGCATTAGCACAGCACACTATTCGCATTACTGGATGATTTCCCTTCTCCTGCTGTATTTATATGGTGCTGACATCATCAGCCTTTCCAAAGAAGAATGTACATCTTTAACTATCCCTCAGTATGGGGGATAACAATATCTGTGCATTCACAGAAACCTAGTTCAGGGTCACATATGCACACTGGCACTGCCAGGTTATGTTCTATACCATGCTTCGTGACCACAGGACTTGTGACACAGAACACAAGTAGGGGGTGTATCCATATACATCACATATACACACACATCTGGGTTGGTCCCACTGCACTAAGCATGACAGGCCATATATATACACCTACCATTGTGCAAAACTGCCTTTTGGTTTGGTGTGTAGTTCAGACCACCCACCCATACCCAGTAGCCACACTTGGCTTTCCTGGGAACAGTGTTGGATATGAAGGTCTTCACACATACCATTATAGTGGTTGACTTCAGGTACACAAATATTGACTGGGGATACTACTCAAGCCCTCAGTATCACCCTACAGCCACTACAATTTGTGAACCATGTGCTATGGCACAACCAGTCACCACACCCACTAGGGGGAATACATATTGGATCTGATCATCACCAACATGGGGACTCTATGCTCCACATCGGAGATAGAACTGTCATTGTTAAGATCAGACCATGTTCAACTTTCCCTGGACATCCATATCCCATCCCCACACTCAACCAAGGAAATCACTGTAAAGAATTTCTCAAAAGCAGAATTTGCACTTGTGAAGACTGGGGTGGAATACTTCAGAGGCCCCATGCTGGAGGTTAATACAGACCAATCTGCAGAATTCTTTACAAACGCATTGTATGAGCAGCTGCCGGTATGCATTGATCATGCTATCCCACATAAAACCATGACTCCTCCAAAACAGGAGACCTGTCTGGTTGCCCCAGCCATATATAAGCTGTACAACAGAAGGAGGAAGCTACTACATAACAGAGCAATATCCCACAGACCCAGATCGATCATAACCTCTCCTTTGCTAATCACATTGACAGAGAGTCATTGCTAAAAACTTTGTATAGCCCTCCTTCTCACATGGGTGTTTGCATGTAGATCATGTGAGGTCATTGTGGCCCTCTACTACTCACTTATCAGGACCATAGTTTCATAGTTTAGTACTAGGCTATCTGCCCTGAGGCATTTGCAAGCCTAGCCCTAGAGATGTGGCTTTCACCACCCCATGTAGGTACTAAGGTGTATAGAATAAATTTAGAATACTGTGCCTTTGTCTAGTAGTGACACATTGAAGACCCCCTTACTTTTTAAAATTAGTTTACTGTGCCTCTGTTAAGTAGCGATACAGGGGTGACCCCTGGGGTAAACCTACGATCTCCCATCCACTCGTCAAGATTTCTCTTGAAGAGAGTCAGTGAGGGGCTCTGCCTAACATGGACTGGGATTTTGTTCCAGAGTATGGGAAGCCTCTGAGTTATGAATCTGTCCCTCCAGCATGTTCTATTCATGTTTGTACTGAGGTTTAAATCTTTGGCTCTCGTGGTTCTTATGGATTTTGATTTTTTGAGGTGGAGCATGTCCATCAATTCCTGGTTGGACATGACCTTGTATGTCAGGCACAGATCACCTCCGAGCAGGCGGTATGCTACTGAATAGAGCTGGAGATAGCCTGGCAGCATATGACATATGTTGGAAACCCTTGATCCTCTTGGTGAGGTACTTCTGGGGTCTCTCCAGCTGTTGTAAGTGCCGGGTGAGGTACATACCAAATGGGGCATTGTACTCAATCATGGGCCTGATAAGGGAGGAGTACAGGGGCACGATGACCTCCTTTGATCTGGTTGTGAACCCCTTCATGATAGGGTGGGCAAGGTAGAAAGTCTTTCTAACCACACTGGCAACGTGGGTGTCAAATGAGAGGTCACTATCAACTTGGGTCCCCAGGTCTCCGATTACTTTTTCGGTACTCGGTGGGTTACTGTCTATGTGATAATTTGTGGGTATTTTGTTTTTCCCAAAGGGGATGACTATACATTTCTTGACATTCAGTTTAAGGGTCTGGTGATTCCGGCACCAGTTGTCCGTTTCAGTGAGGCCTTTCTGTAGGATGTATGTGTCAGCTGGTGTATCGAGTATGGCACCTAGTTTGCAGTCATCTGCGAACTTTGTCAGCCACAACCCTCCCATGTTTGCTTTCACATCTGAGAAGTAGATGCCGAACAAGTGGGGTCCCAGGACAGAGCCCTGTGGGACACCACTTGTGACTGGCTTTGAGTCTGACATGGCTCCCGCAATCTTGACTTTATGGGTTCTGTTCTTTAGCCAGTTTGCAACCCATCTTGTGACATATGGATTTACTTTTAAGCTGTTTAGCTTTTCTATGCTCCCCGAGTGGGTTATTGTGTCGAAGGCTTTAGCCAAGTCCAGGTAGGCTGTAATGGACTGCCTTGCCCTCATCAATGGCTCTAGTGACTGTTTCGAAAAAGTCAACCAGGTTCAAAAGTCAGGATCTGCCTTTTACAAAGACGAACTGGGTGGAATCAAGTGTCTGTGGGTCCCCAATGTCGTTGTTTATGAGTTCCATAATAATTCTTTCCATAGCTTTGCAAACCAGGCTGGTCAAGCTTATGGGGTGGTAGTTCCCAGGGTCTGTAGTGGAGCCTCCCTTGTGGAGTGGTACCACTGTTGCTGTACGCCAGTGCTCAGGTACATATCCTGTAGTAAGGCTAAGGTTAAATAACATTTTTATATGCGGGTTTAGCTCCTCTTGGAGTTCACGTATCACGCAGCCGGGGATACCATCAGGTCCCATAGATGTTGTGTTTTTTGCTTTGTTGAGGGCGGTTCTCACCTGGACATCAGAGATGACAGGGAGGTTACATTCAGCTGGGATGAGTATTTCTTCTTTTGGAGGTGAGGGAGGGGAGAAATTTGCACTGAACCTGTCTGCCAGAATGTTGGCAAAATCTGTGGGTTCGGTAAATTTTTTGTCGTTGTGTACTAACTCTGAGCATATCTGAGGGTTTCCACCCAGGTTTCTAACATAACTGAAGAATGCCTTGTGGTTATCTTTAGTGTCCTTGGTGATTTTTCTCTCAAAGTTGGCCTTGGATATTTTTATGAGTGAACGTAGCTTTCTACTAGTGCTGATCAGAGATGCCTTCCCTTTATGGGATTTTGCTCTGTCTTGCAGTAGCTTCCTTCTTTTGTTATACAATTTGTTTATGGCTGGTGTCCACCAGACAGGACGCTTTCCTTTGGTGGAGAGGGTCTTGGTTTTATTTGGGATTGCACGATCCATGCATTCTTGGAGATGTCCGTAGAAAGCATTTGTGTAGGATTCAGCATTGTGGGATGTGGTTTCCATTGGCCCTGAGGGCGTAAATGATACCATCTCAGTCTTGAGAAGTGTAAAGTCGGCTTTTGAGAAGTTTATCACTGTAGTCTTTTGTGCTGGGGGTGGAGGTGGTAAATGTATATCCAGGGTGATTAGTTTGTGGTCAGATCTCACCAGTGAGGGCAATACTTCCGGTGTGGAGCATTTTGTCCCCATGTTTGTGATGATCAGGTCTAGTATATTGTCCCCCCTTGTGGGAGAGGTGACTAGCTATTCCATTGCATTTGAGTTTATGAATTCCAGGAACCTTTGGGCTAGGGTGTTAGGGCTAGAATGGTGCACCCAGTCTATGTTAGGGTAGTTGAAGTCTCCCAATATGATGGTATTTGGTGAGACATTCATATCTTCCAATGTCTTCAGGAAGGCTGAGTGGGGTTCTTGAGATTGGGAGGGTGGTCTGTAACATGCAACCAGTTGTATAGCAGTTTTCCCTACGGTTAGCTGCACCTGGATGGTCTCCGAAGCTTCATGAGTTGCCACTAACCTAGAGTTGTGGGTATCCTTGATGAATATGGACACTCCCCCTCCCTTTGTGATTCGGCCTGGGTTTTGGGGCCGAAAAGCATGATACGAGGTAAAGCCTGGTAGTGCTGGGGTGCTCTCAGGAGCCTTGAACCAGGTCTCGGTTACAGTGCAGACATCGATGTTCTCCATACTGAGGAGTGCTTTGAGAGCCTGCATCTTGAGATTTAGACTTCTGGCGTTGAGCAGCATTACCCTTAAATTTTTCCATTTTTGTTTTCTAAGGAGGTGGGTTCGTCTTTTGAGCCTTGCCTAAAAAAGGCACTATGGGGGTGGCAAGAGCCTTAGCCAATATCCGGAAGCCCAGTGGTGACAGGTGCAAGCCGTCCCTTGCGAAGCAGCATGGCTTGTCCAGCATGTCATCCCAAGCAGACAGACATTGGATCCCCCTAGAATGACACCAGTAATTGAGCCAATTATTAAAGCTAATCATCTTGTCTTTGTATTGTGGCATCATTCTTGGTGAGGGCAGGATGCTGCTCAGGGTCAGGGTCATACCAGCCTGGGCTACATAATCAGAGAGCTCCTCAATGTCTCTTTTCATGTAGTTCAAGGAGGTACGTCTCAGGTCATTTACACCGGCATGGACAATGACGGAGTCATATTTGTACGTGCTTTTGAGTGACCTGAGTGCGTGTGTTATATGGCGGATCCTAGCCCCCGATAGGCAGCTTACCGTTACCCTCTCCTTGCTCAGCCTGGTAAGTGGGACGTCAGTGTGTCTGACTATAGAGTCACCTATCACTAGTGTATCAGGCATAGTGTTTGGCCTTAAGGGCTGTGATTTATTGACACACTGATTTATTGAAGTATGTGTTGCATTTGTTATGTTTTGAGGTGGTGGATTTTTGGGTGTCTGCTTTGGGAGCCTCTGTTGTTTTGGTAAGTTTTTTAATAGAGCCTCCAAGTATGTTTTTGTGTTATTATGTGCTTGATTTGCAGTTGGGGTAGGGCTATGTGTGACTGGGTTTGTTGTGTGTGTGGTTACCTTCTCCTCCTGTCTGGTCTTGCCAGTCCTGAGTTGAGAGAGTTCAGCCTCCAGTTTGGCTATATAGTTGCATCTCACACATGTATTTGTGTTTGTTGGGAGGAGGAGAGGGTTGTCTGTGTACATGAGACAATTATAGCATTGTCTCAAGATTCCCAGATTAACCAGCTGAGCAGGAGAAGATGCTAGCAATCTACCACTCGACATGCTAGAATATTATAAGAGAGTGCTGTGCCTTTAAGGGAAGTGGTTGGGGTGGTAGGTGGATGTAGTGCTACTTGAGTTTGAGAGTGCTTGCTTAGAAGAGTAGCTTAGAGAACAAGTGCTATGCTTATAATATAACGAGTAGACTGGTTATTCTAAGAGTAGAGCTTTCTAAGGGAAAATTTGAAGAGCAGACTTCGCGGAGCCAGGAAAAGTTTAACCCGTGCTGCACTATGCGCACAATCGCGCAAAGCCGCGCTAATGCAGATTTTAAACAGGGAACTTGAAAAGAGCTAGAAATGGTCCAAAACAACCAATTACTACAGCTCTTGTGCTGAGGTCACTTCCTTCAGGGACAGATAGGCTGCTCAAGGCTCCCCACTCCCACTGGTGAGCAAAGAAACTTCCTTCTTATCCAAGTAAGGTAATGGACAACACAGGAACTACACCACAGCCCAGAATACAGCAAAGCCTGTAAACTGGTCTAAACTAGTCAAGGAGAGGCGGGAAAACAAGGATTATTTTTGTATTTGTGTTTTAGATAGAAAACACTCAGAAATACAGAAGGCAGCAATAAATCAGTTACACAGGCTAGCACACATTAGTGGGCAGCCTCAATAGTTAAATTAAACAAACAAACACAGATTTTCGATTAATTTTCGACTAGGTAAACTTTTAAGTGTAGATACTATAAAATGCAGCAAACAGTTAAAAAAACAGTATAAGCTTGTTTAAAATAAGCAAGAGAAGGTATTCCAAGTAAAAAAACAGAAAAAAATACTTAAATCTGGAAAGTAGTCGCTTTTCTCAGTTCTCTGTAGCTATGACCACTCTGCAGGCCCACATGGAGCTGTCTCTGAGTAGTATAGCCAGAAAAAAACGCTCTGAGGCAGATTTTAAACATGGAACTTGAAAAGAGCTAGAAATGGTCCAAAACAACCAATTACTACAGCTCTCGTGCTGAGGTCACTTCCTTCAGGGACAGATAGGCTGCTCAAGGCTCCCCACTCCCACTGGTGAGCAAAGAAACTTCCTTCTTATCCAAGTAAGGTAATGGACAACACAGGAACTACACCACAGCCCAGAATACAGCAAAGCCTGTAAACTGGTCTAAACTAGTCAAGGAGAGGCGGGAAAACAAGGATTATTTTTTTGTTTTTTTTGTTTTTAGATAGAAAACACTCAGAAATACAGAAGGCAGCAATAAATCAGTTACACAGGCTAGCACACTTTAGTGGGCAGCCTCAATAGTTAAATTAAACGAGCAAACACAGATTTTCGATTAATTTTTGACCAGGTAAACTTTTAAGTGCAGATACTATAAAATGCAGCAAACAGTTAAAAAAACAGTATAAGCTTGTTTAAAATAAGCAAGAGAAGGTATTCCAAGTAAAAAACAGAAAAAAATACTTAAATCTGGAAAGTAGTTGCTTTTCTCAGTTCTCTGTAGCTAGGACCACTCTGCAGGACCACGTGGAACTGTCTCTGAGTAGTTTGACTACAATGCCCCTTTTGGGGTGTACCTTACCCAACACCTATGGCAACTACAGTGAACACAACTGTACCTCCCGAAGAGAATCATGGGCTACACACAGATGTCCTATGTATCTCAGCTAAAGGATCTCCAGCTCTACTCAGTTGCTTAACGCCTAATCAGAGGTAATCTACGCCTGACGTACACAGCCATTTCAAACCCAGAAGTAATGGACATGCTCCACCTCATAACATCCAAGACCCTTACAGCTACACACTCCAGGGATGTAAACCTCAGCACAAACATAAATAGGACATGCCGCAGGGACAGATTCATTACTCACAGGCTCCCCTCACTCTGGAATTGAATCCCAGTTAAAGTTAGACATAGCCCCTCACCAACCTTCTTCCAGCAAAATACAGCCGCATGGATGGGAAATTGTAAATTCACCCCTGGGATCTCCACTGTGTCCCTGCTTGACAGAGGCACAGCAAGGTAGCCTTAAAGGGTGCCTTCTGTGACCTACTTTACAGAGGCACAGTAGGCTACTCTGTGTTACTGGGGAGGCAGACGCCAAATACACTCTGCCTAGGCTTATGAATTCCCCAGGGCAGACAGCCTAGTATTCACCTCTGCACCTATGTTTATATTTGGGATGCACAATATTTGTTGCTGCTACTGTTTGCAGGTCTTTATTGCCATAGCTTTCACAGTTTCTGTGAACGTGTGGTAACATGTTTGATCATGACAGGGTTCCGGTATATTAATATGTGTCTGTTGTCATTTAACTGTGTGCACAGGGTGGATTGCCGGATTGTGGAAGGTTCCTGGCTTAACACATACAACTGCCAGATATGTGTGACTGCTATACTCAGACATGGCCTAAGTGTGTGAGCATGCCCAGTTCAGGCTTTCTATGGTTTGCGGCCTGACATGTGTCTCATTTATCCAAGTGTGCGAGCATGCCCAGTGTGACCTTTCCATATGTTGTGATTTGAAGTCCACTACATTTGTGGTTGTGTGTGAACATGACCAATATTGACATTAATACTGTGTGTGTTGGAAGTCATGTTGTGTTCTTACTGCCAGACCCCTTTGTATCATAACTCAACAGGGATTATGCTGTGCTTGCAGGGTTTCCATGGGATAGATTGCTAAGACTTGGCAACATTCTCTCATACTGGCTGAACACTGCAATACTATCATGGTGTAGTGGTTCAGTACTTTCATTATGGTGCACAGCATCATGGGTTTGAGTCCCATCACTGCTGTAAATGCTCATACTGAGCAGACCAGACTAGTTAAGGGCCAGTTGGACAACTATGAGCATGTTCAGCTATGACGTACTTAAACCAGGCTTGTCCAACATTCCTGTGTATTCACCAACTTGGGTGGACATTGGCAAACGTTACTCCACAGTGACCACAGTTGTACTACTTGGTGTGTGTGATTCTGTTCATAGGTTCATACTAGGCTATCTGCCCTAGGGCATTTATAATCCTAGCCAGAGTGTGTTCGGCTTTCAACACACATTGTAAGTGGAGTTTGCTATTACATTTTTCATGGTTAGTATACTGTGCCTCTGGCTAACAGTGACATAGAAGTGATACCCAGGGTAAACCTACAATCTCCCATCCACTCATCAGGATTCCTTTTGAAGAGAGTCAGTGAGGGACTCTGGCTAACCTGGAGTGGGAGTTTACTCAAGAGTGGGGGGAGCCTCTGGGTTATGGATCTGTCACTCCAGCATGTCCTATTTATTTCAGTCCTGAGGTTCAGGTCTCTTGAGTGCATAGCTTGATGGGATTCTGATTTTCCAAGGTGCAGCATGTCCATTGATTCCAGGTTGGACATGGCTTTATACATCTGGCACAGATCGCCTCTCGGCAGGCAGTATGCCACTGAGTGGAGCTGCAGTTTCTTTAACCGGGCAGTGACTGGCATGTGTTTGAGCCCTTTGATCCTCCTGGTGAGGTACTTTTGTGGTCTTTCCAGCTGCTGCAGGTGTCTGAAAAGGTACATCCCACAAGGGGCATTGTACTCAATTATGGGCCTGATGAGGGATGAGTTAAGAGGCACAATGACCTCCACTGATGTACATGTGATTACCTTCATGATTAGGTGGGCTATATGAAATGTTTCTCTAAACACTTTGGCCACATGGTTCTCGAATGTGAGATTGCTATCGACTTGGGTCTCCAGGTCCCTTATCACTTCTTCCATACTTAATGGGTTACCACATATGTAGTAATTTGTGGGCACTTAGTTTTTGACACAGGGGAGGACTATACACTGTTTTGTGTTTAGCTTGAGGACATGGCTCTGGCACCAGTTGTCTGTTTCTATGAGGCCCTTTTGTAGGATGCTTGTGTCAGCTGGAGGGTCGATTATGGCGCCCAGTTTGCAGTCATCTACAAACTTGTTCACCAACTGTCCTTCTGTGTTGGCCTGTACCTCTGAGAAATATATACCAAACAAGGGAGGTCCCAGGACTGAGCCTTGTGGGATGCCACTTGTAGCTGGTTTGTGGTCTGACATGGCTCCAACATTTCAGACCATGTGGGCTCTGTCCTTGAGACAGTTTGCAACCCATCTAGTGACATAGGGGTTTCTATTGAAGCTGGTGATCTTATCTATGATGACCAAGTGGGGTACTGTATGGAAGACTTTTGCAAGGTCCAGGTAGGCTGTGTGGACCACCATCCCATCGTCAATGGCCTTGGTGACTGTTTCAAATGACTCAACCAGGTTTAAGAGGCTGGATCTGCCCTTAACAAAGCCAAAATGGGTAGGATCCAGTGTCTTTGTGTCCCCAATATGTTTATTTCTGAGGTCCATGATGATCCTTTCCATAGCTTTGCAGACCAACCTAGTCAGGCTTCTGGGGCGATTGTTTGCAGTATCCGTTGAGCCACCACCTTTGTGGAGAGGGTCCACTGTTGCTGTACACTGCTCTTTGGGTACATATCGTGTGTTAAGGCTGACATTGAACAGTGGTTTTATGTGTGTGTTCAATTCTGCTTGGGGTTCATGTTGGACACAGCCCAGGACACCGTCTGGTCCTATTGATGCTGTGTGTTTTGCTTTGGAGAGGCTGGCTGTTACCTGCACATCTGTGATGTCAGGGGGCCAGCACTCTGCTGGGATAGATATTTGCCCTTTTGGTGGGGAGGGGGGGGTTGTGCTGAACCTGTCAGTTTGGATGTTGGCATTGTCTGTGGGTTTGTTGTATTGTTTGTCATTTTGGACTAATTCTGAACATACCTGGGGATTCCCACACAGGTTCCTACAATAAGTAAAGAATGCCTTGTGATTATCCTTGGTGTCCTGTACGATTTTTATCTCACAGATGGCCTTAGACAATTTTATGTGTGGACATTGTTTTTCAATAATACTGGTCAGAGATGGCTTCCCTTTTTGTGATTTGGATCTATCATATAGTAGCTTCCTCCTTGTATTGTATGGTTTGTTTATGGCTGGGGTCCACCAAACAGGATGCCTGCCTTTGGAGGTTTGGATCTTGGTTTTATTTGGGATTGCATGATCCATGCATTCCTGACGGTGTTTATAGAATGTGTTTATAAAGGGTTATGAGGTCTGGCCCATATTTTCCACAGACACAGGGGCTGTGAAGGATTCCACCTCAGTTTTGAGGTGTGTGACATATGCTTTAGTGAACATTTTTCACTGTGGTTTTCTGGCTGTGGGCTGGGGTGGGGATGTGAATATCCAGTGAGATTACTATCTGGTGTGATTGTACCAGTGAGGGATACACTTCTGATCCTGGGCATAGAGTCCCCATGTTGGTGATGATCAGGTCCAGTATGTTTTCCCCTCTTGTGTGAGTGGTAGCAAGTTGTTCCATAGCATTTTTGTTTATAAATTCTGGGAACCTTTGGCCTAGGATGTTGGAGCTAGGGTAATGCTCCCAGTGTATGTTTGGGTAGTTGAAGCCACCCAATATAATGGTGTTTGGGGAGATCTTCATATTTTCATGTGTTCTCCAGTCAGCCAAGTGTGGTTCCTGGGTTTAGGAGGGTGGTCTGTAGCAGGCTATGAACTGGAAGGCGGTTTTACCCACTGTTGGTTACACATGGGTAGTCTCTGATGCTTCATGCTCTGCCACCAACCTGGGGGTGTGGATATCTTTGACAAATATTGATACTCACCCTCCTTTTGTAGTTTGTTCCATGTTTTGCAGCTGTAAAGCATGGTATGAGGTGTACCTGTGAATGCTAGGGTGCTCTTGGGAGCCTTGAACCAGGTTTCTGTTACTGCACAGATATCAACATTCTCCATGTTGAGGAGTGTTTGGAGTGTGTGCATCTTGCAGATGTTCTTCATCTCACATTGCTGCAGTCCTTACACTTGGGTAGTCCGCTGTCCTCGGTCGGCCCGAATATCAAAGTATAAGGCTGACATCGGTCAAGGCGCATTTGACTGACATCAGGACGTCAGGGTACAAATGCGCATGACCGACATCATATCCTCAGTCTTTTTTGCCGCATGGTCCGATGCAGAAGCAGGATTGCGAGTGCCGGTTGGCGTTCTGAAATTTTTCGATTTCGGAGTTTCAGACCGAGTCAAAGTTGGCTAAGTACCCCGTTGGGGAATATTTTAGTTTTTTCTTGCCTCAGTGGTTTACCGGATGTCAGAAAAAGTGAATAATTGTATTTCTTGTGGGAAACAGATACCGCATAGAGACTATCATACTTTGTGTATTCCTTGTTTAGGGCCTGAGCACGACGTTGTTGGGTGTCGCTCTTGTGCTAGATTCAATAAGCGCACTATAAAGAGGAGATTAGATTGTGCCAGGTTAGTCTTCGGGAAGCGGTGCAATTATAAAATGCCGTCGGATGCTCCGCCCGCTTCTTCGAAGCGCAAGGACAAAGCAGTTAAGCCTAGGCTTGAAGAACCGTCCGTGCGGACGCCGGTTCTTTAGAGGTGTCGGTGGAGCGGTGGTTCCACCGGAGGTTTCTTTGGGATCCCAGGAGAGACTTTGTTATTGCAGGATGTGGCCTCTCAGGAGGCAGGTCAGGGTGATGGGGCTTCTCAGGTTACTATACTCCCTCCTGCCTAGGGTGGTTAGGCCCTCTCCTTCTGTTTCCAAGGCTTCTCCTAGAGGCAGGCCAGGTTTAGCTTCAGTTGGTGTCACCCCTAGTTCTTCAGGAACTGTGCCCAAGAAGCATATGCTTAAAATGGCAGAAGATTTGATTACTTTGATTAGGGTTCCTTGCCCCCTCCTGATAAGAGACCTAGGGTGGAGCCTGAGCTAGGGAGTTTTGAGCAGGCTTCGGATGTTTCAGAGTCTTCGGCTGAAGACTTGCAGGAGTACTCTCCTTATTCTGATTCTGATGTGGATGATTCTACTCCTTCTGCTTCTCCTCCTGAGGATTTTTCTTTTCAGAAACTCTTCATTCCATGAGGGAGCATTTTAAGTGGGAAGGTCAGGACTTCTCTGATTCCAGGAAAAGGCTTAGGGAATTTTTGTTTTACCCCAGCATAGGCCTTTGGCTATACCTCCTGTTTTGGATGTAGTGGAAGATGTTTTACAGAGGCTTCTCTTAATCCTGATTCTTTGCCTCCTGCTCCTGTTAAACCGGATAGGTATTACAGGGTGCCTGAAGCTCATAAGTATCTTTTAAGAGTCCTAGGGCAGACCCAGAAACTGTTAGCCAGGGGCCTAAAGGTGTTAAGGCTTCTGTTGTCAAGAATCTGGTTCCTGCAGATAAGGAGGCCAGGGCCTTGGATAGATGGGGAAAGAAAGTTTATACTTCTTCCACTCTAGCTATGAGGGCTTTGAATTGCCAGTTTCACATGTTGAAATACCAAAACTATCTCCTTTCACAATTGAAGTCTAAGGTTGATGCTCTGGCGGAAGGTATTGATTGTAAAGAGTTACAAGATTTAGTACATGTTTCTGAACAGGTGGGTAAGCATTCTTTGCAATGTGGTTTTGATGCTGTACAGGCCTCGTCTAGGGTGGCTGCCACTGGGTCAGTTCTTCGCAGGCACGCCTGGCTGAGAGATCAAAATTTATCTGACCATGTTAAAACAAGGATTTTAGATGCTCCTTTACAATCTGATGTGTTGTTTGGTTCTCCTGTTGAGGCAGTTTTAAAGAAAATGGAAGACAAGGCTAAGTCTATGCAGACTGTTAAAGATTTTTTGCAGGTTCAGCCTCCAAAGTTTAGTAGAAATTGGCCTACTAAAGGGTGGACGTATCCTTCTTATGATTCCCAGTCTAGGGGTAGATCTAGACGTGGTAGGGGCAGAGCTCAGGGCTCTTTCAGGCCTAGAACAGGGAGTTCTCCTGCACAGTCTTGGTGAGGGCAGGGGTCAGTCCTTTCGTAAACAGACCCAATGACCTACCTTTTCAGCTGCCAGAGCCTTCTCATCTGGCAGCACCTTTGGGAGGAAGGTTGGCACTTTTCAAAGAAAATTGGAGTTTAATTACCCAAGACAGATGGGTATTGGATATCATACACCACGGTTACAGGTTTTATTTCCATACCTTGCCTCCTTTCAAAGGCATGCCAGACGTTCCTCCTCAACAAAGAATAGAGGCTCACAAGCAAATTTCTCTGTTACTCCAAATAGGGGCCATACAGCCGGTCCCTATGCCAGAAGTGGGCCTAGGATTTTATTCTCGCCTGTTCCTAGTACCAAAGAAGGGGAACACGTGGAGACCAATTTTGGATTTATCTATCCTCAACACTTATCTAGACATTCCCAAGTTCAAAATGTTGATGTTACAGCAGCTTTTACCTCTGCTGGGCAAAGATCATTGGATGGTAACTTTGGATCTCAAGGAGGCTTACCTTCATGTTCCTATCAGACTAAGTTGCAGGAAGTATCTGCGTTTTCGAGCTGGGACTTCTCACTATCAGTTCTCTGCATTGCCCTTTGGCTTATCTACTGCGCCCAGAGTGTTCACGAAAGTTCTGGCTCCAGTGATAGCTTTCTTCAGGCTAAAAGGAATACAGATCTATCCTTATTTGGACGATTGCCTGATTCTGGCTCAAGGAAGGGACCAGCTTCTTCATCATTTGGAATATGTGATAGCAGTGCTAAGATGCCTGGGGTATTCTGTGAACGAAATAAAGTCCAGTCTAGTACCCTCTCAGGACATGTGCTTTCTGGGTGCAAGACTGAATACAGCATCCCAGATGGCCTTTTTGACCCCGGACAAACAAAAGAATCTTTCCCTTTACTTCCATCAACTATCTCATCAGTCCGGGCTGACTGCAAGGACAGTCCTTCAAGCCTTAGGGTTCATGGCATCTTGTATTCTGGTGCTTCCCAATGCCAAACTGCATATGAGGAAGCTGCAATGGTATCTCAAAAATGTATGGACACAGCACTGCCAGGATCTGGACACTGTCATTCAAATAATACCTTGCATTCAAAAGGAATTTTTGTGGTGGGCTCAGGAATGTCACCTAAACAAGGGACTCTCTGTGACCCGGCCAGAGGCGAGTCAGATTTTAACGACAGATGCCTCAGACAAAGCTTGGGGAGCTCATCTAAATGGAAAGTGGATACAAGACAAGTGGCCTGCCAGACTACAACATCTACATATCAACTTGAAGGAGATGTTAGCAGTCCAGTTTGCATTAATAGCTTTCAAGGATTTACTTCTTCCAGGGCAGGTGTTGATTCTAACAGACAACACAACTGTCATGTGGTACATCAACAAGCAAGGGGCAACACACTCTTATCCTCTATGCAGGCAAGCAATGATTTTGTGGGAGACTGCTCTCAGTTTACAGCTCAATCTTCAGGCAAGGTTTCTGCCGGGAGCACAGAACTCCTTAGCAGATGTGTTGAGCAGACGAATTATGGATCCCCACGAGTGGAAATTGGATCCTCATGTATTTCAGATATTGACAGTGTCATGGGGAACTCCAGACATAGATCTGTTCGCTTCTCCACTAAACCATCAGCTGCCAAAGTTTTGCACGAAAAGGTTTCATCCCACAGCTTGGAAAGTGGATGCTCTTTCTTTCAATTGGAGCAATCTTCATGTGTATGCCTTTCCACCTCTGCCTCTCCTCCCAAAGGTACTTCTAAAGGTCAGACAGGACAAGCCAAGGATGATTTTAATAGCTCCAGATTGGCCTCGACAGCACTGGTACCCATTACTGAGAAGTCTGGTACGGAAGCCTCCATGGCCTTTGCCTTCGATTCCACACCTGTTGTCCCAGGAGGACAGTCATTTGCTCAATGTCAAACTTCACTCTCTTCACCTAACAGCCTGGCATATTCTGTTTTGAACCATAGAGGGTCTCAACTTCCACAACAAGTTTTGAATGTGATTTTGGAAGCTAGAAGGCCTAGTACAAGGAAAGTGTACGCAGATAAATGGAAGAGATTTTTATTTTGGAGTGCAGCAAAGGATTTTGATGTTTCTGAGCCTAATTTAAGTGTGGCTCTTCAATATCTTACTGAGTTACTGGACAAAGGTTTGTCCTTCTCTTCTATTAAGGTTCATGCTGCAGCAATTTCAGCTCACTATGACTGTGACCCACCATTGTTTTCTCATCCTTTGTTCAAGCAATTTCTTAGAGGGCAAAGAATATAAGACCCCACGTAGAGCTCCTGCTCCTGCTTGGGATCTCAATTTTGTGTTGGAGAAACTCACTCTACAACCTTTTGAGCCTGCAGCTACTACTGAGTTGAAATATTTATCATGGAAGACTGCCTTTTGTTGGCCATTACCTCTGCAAGAAGGGTTTCTGAATTACAGGCCCTTATGGCGGTTGAGCCTTTCTTAATTTTCCATAAGGATAGGGTATCTTTACGTACTAATCCTTCCTTTATGCCTAAAGTGGTTTCTAGTGTGGCTTTAAACCAAACTATTCATTTGCCTACTTTTTATGCAAATCCCCAAAATAAAGGGAAAAGATTTTGCACACTTTAGATGTACACAGGCAGTTGCGATATTATTTGGACAGAACTAAAGGGTTCAGGCAGTCTCAGCAGTTATTTGTTTCTTTTGCTTTGAGTTCTCAGGGCAAGCCTGTGTCAAAACAAACTATTTCTAAGTGGATTGGGTTTTGCATTGCTTTCTGTTATTCCCATCATGGCAAGGAGATTCCAGCTGGGATTAGGCCTCATTCCACTAGGGCTACTGCCACTGACAGCTTTTTGAGGGGTGGCAACCAAGGATATTTTGGAGGCAGCTACTTGGAGTTCAGTGCATACTTTCTCTAGGCATTATCACCTTCCACTTTACTCTAAATCCAGGGCTGGTTTTGCCACTGCTGTTTTGCAGGGCATTTTGGCAGCTCCCGCTTCCTTATAGTTTGGCCATCCTCCCTTACCTCTGCTTTGGGATTCTACCCAAGTGTAAGGACTGCAGCAATGTGAGATGAAGAACATAGTACAGTTTTGTACCTACCATAAATGTAGATGTTCGAAGATCCACATTGCTGCAGTCCAATTTACCCTCCCTCCTTCCCCTCTGTTGTTAGAGGTGGTTGTGTGGGTTGGGTTGTAAATATTGTGTATATTGTATATATTGTACATATAATTAGTGCAAGGGTGGTTGGTTGTTTGTTTGCTGTCTTTTGGTTTTGGCCTTTATTTTTAGGGTCTTCTGACATCTGGGGCAAGAAAAGACTGAGGATATGATGTCGGTCATGCGCATTTGTACCCTGACGTCCTGATGTCAGTCAAATGCACCTTGACCGACGTCAGCCTTATACTTTGATATTCGGGCCGACCGAGGACAGCAGACTACCCAAGTGTATGGACTGTAGCAATGTGGATCTTCGAACATCTACATTTATGGTAGGTACAAAACTGTACTTTTAGACTTCTGGCATCGAGTAGCATTACTTATACTTCCTTATCCCTTGTGATACCTATGGAGGTGAGTTTGTGTTTTGAGCCTTGCCTAGAAAAGGCACTATGGGGGTGACAAGAGCCTTTGGCAATATCCAATAGGCCACAGGTGATAGGTGAAATCCATCCCTAGCAAAGCATCATGTCTTGTCGAGCATCTCATCCCAGGCTGACAGGCATTGAATCCCCTTTCACTGACACCAATACTTAAGCCAGTTGTTGTAATTGATCATCTTGTCTTCATATTGTGGCCTCATGTTTGGTGAGGGTAGGATGCTACTGAAGGTCATCAAGTTTGCATATACAACATGGTGGTAAATGCTGTTTAGCACTATCTTACATTGCTTAACACATGGCAATCATGCCTCAGGTGGTGCTGCAGGGCTGCCTATGTCGGATGCACATACTGCACTCCCTATACATGTTTGGCAACAGGTAGTGTCAAGTTAGACATCCCTTGTACTATATGTGCGAATCAGAGAAGAGGTATAATTTCCAGGGTTCCTACTGAGCCAGTGTATGTGCTATGCGTTGCCTCTTTGCCAAGGCCAAGGCATACTGGGCATGCCTCCGTCTGCCTACTGGGGCAGACTCAGGTTGTTCCTCCTCCGAGTCACACTCTGCCTGTGATGGCCTTGGCACTGGTGGGGGACTGTTTGGCCCAGGCCTATGCTGGTCCTGTTGGAGCTGTTTTCGCAAGATCATATTATGTAGCATAGCATATACCATGACAATTTGGGTACATGTAGTTGGTGATTATTGCAAGGCTCCACCAGATGTGTCCAGGCACCAGAACCATGACTTGAGCAACCCAAACACATGCTCGATTACATTTCGTGTTTGTGCGTGTGCCTCATTATGGCATTCTTGTTCATGTGTGTGTGCATTTCTGATGGGTGTCATCAGCCACGGCTCCAGTGCATAGCCAGCATCCCCCACTAAGTGACCATGTGGGATGTCCCCATTGGCAAATGTCTGGTCCAGCTGCGTCAGATGCCAGATATGGGAATCATGGTAGCTTCCAGGGCAGCCAGCACACACATTCATTATTATGCCCTGGGCATCACACACGACCTGGCAGTTGATGGAGGGGAAGCCCTTGCGGTTAATGTAGGCCCTACCCCGCTCACCGGTTGGTGCTTTGATGCGTATATGCGTGCAGTCTACTGCACCCACTACCTCAGGGTATTCTGCTATTTGCTGGAAGAGACGCATATTGCTGGCCAATACCTCACGGGAATTGGGGAAATATACATGATCACCGACATGTGCTGACATGGCATCCAGGAACTGGTGCAGTACCCTGGATGCTGATGCCTTTGATATCCCCATCATATCACCAGTTGGTCTCTGAAAGGTACCTGTTGTTAGTATTCGTAGGCCAACACATACCTTGGTTTCCACTGGAATGGGTTCCCCTCTGTTGGTTCTGTCTGTGAGACGTGGCCTGCACAGCTCCACAATTTGCTGCAGGAGGTCTCTGTCCACTCTATAGCGCTCCACTATCTCCAGCTCATGTAACCCCTGGTAGGTGACCCTGGGCCTGTACACTGTTCTCCGTCTCCTCACTGTGGGTTGTCCGGCAGCATTTGCATTGTCACCACCCTCAGCATGTTGCATATGTCGTCTTATAACAGCAATGGCAGCCCCTAGCATTTTTTGTCTGAGTGAAGCTTTTTCAGTTTTCACTTCTAGTAGCATACTCCAGTGTTTCAGTGTCTCTTGTGAGAAACAAACTGCACTGTTGTTTGCAGAGTTTTAAGTGCTGGGCTGGGCTAGGCTAGTGCTCTGCCTGTGTTATTGCCTGATTTGGATTGTTTTCACCTGCTAGCTCTACTAGTATCACCTGGTAGCTTCCTGCTATTTGTTGTGCTTCCTTTTTCCTTTCTGTTTCCTCAGGGGGAGCGACACGCATACAAGCGCAAACACGCTCACAGCAGCTCACACGCATGCTCACATGCTTAGACGGACTAAAACTTGCTTATTCAGGTTAAAACGTGCGCACACCAGCGCAAATGCGCTTACAGGTCTTTAAACAGCCTTATACATGCTTACTCCGGCTTAAACGAGTGCACCCACGCTTCCACGCGCGCACTCTGTCTTACTCAAGTTTACAGGCGTGCACACGCGCGCATACCCGCTCAGCAAGAAACGTTGGTGTTATCCGCAGTATACACCTTCCATTTCTTGGCTTTCCCTGGCCTACCTGTTGACACACCTCTTTCCATGATGTCTGACACCTAACAGATGCCATTGTCCTCCAATGAGCTGCACTACTTTCATACATACCCCCTTGTGATGTCACCTATCTCCTACTCTGTTCCTCCCCATATCCTACTCCTACACTCCACTGACTCATTTGCTATGTAAAAGTGCGATTCACTATCCTAACACTCATTTACATAGGATTGCCTACTAATGCTTGGTTACATGTCTTAGACTGGGCTTCTCCCCTTAGCAACCCCTACTCGGTGGCCATGTTGTCTACAGCCTGCTATTCCCTTACATTGAAATTTGGCAATTTTCATAGATTCCATGTTTGTGGCTTTTATTGCCTTATTTTATGATTTTTATAGCGCACCCTGTTTGCGCGGTGCTGCGCTGTGCTTAAACATCGGGAATCGCCGGGAAAAAAAATTATTTTTATTTTAATTTTGCATCAGGGAAACTTTCCAATGGCCATATATTTGGCCATTGGCATGCTTCCTCAACCATATGCAACCTTTATTTGGAGCTGACAAGGCTCCATTGTGCTATTTGCAGAACGGTACTCAGTTGTCAACTGAGTACATTTCTGCAGCTAACAAGTCTCTCACTCGGACAGGTTTCTGCTTTCTGGATCGCAAATTTACCTAATTTGCATGCCTTTCGGCTGCAAGTGAGGTAATTTGCATATCACAGCCCTCTCCGTGTAGGAGACGTGTTAGGAGCTCTCTTACACGCCCCTACAGGCTGTTCATGGATCGCTCATCGGACATGATGGCTGCATGGAGTCTTACTCTACTCATAGACTCCGTGCAAGCCATCGTGAATCCGGCCCCTTGTGTAGTAATGTGTCTGTGTGCATATGTATATTTGTATGTATGCAACATACTTCTAAAATGTCCTTGAGTTTGCCTCATATTTTTTGTTCTAGCTTTTTCTGGTAAATCACCGAGAATAACCATGAGTCTGTAAAACCAGATATTATATTATAGTTTCATACTTATTGTTCAGAAAATAAATTCTGAAGTAAAGTGAATTAGAGTTATCTTTAAAATATTCCTTGATTTGGGGTTTTGTCCCCCCATTTTTGTTGGCTTTGTCCAGAATTCTTGTATGAATGTTTGTGTGTGTGTGTGTGTGTGTGTGTGTGTGTGTGTGTGTGTGTGTGTGTGTGTGTGTGTGTGTGTGTGTGTGTGTTTGTGTTTGTGTAACAGAGAGAGAGAGAGAGATTAATACTGCTGCCAGAAGGGAGTCATTTCTGGTAATAATGCGATCAGAATGGAGTTCATGTGGTACTTAATGGTTTTAAATGAAAACTTGTTTAGTACTAGAAAACCTTTCAATGATACTCAGTTTCTCTGCTCTGCTGATATAAGTACTTCATTAGTGATACTTTTGTGTGCATATTCCATATTATCTACATTATCTGTATATTTACGCAAACATATTCAGGAATTGCAGCATTTCAGAAATCCATTTCATAGTTTAATACATCACATGAGTCAGGAATACTTTTTAACATAAACTTGGTTGTCAGTGAATGAGAAAGTGTGATTTTATTCAGATGCAAAATTAAGAATATGTGCCATATTAATATTGTTTTAATAATTTGACAAAGACAGAACTGATGGTACTTAATGAAACAGTTAGAACATTATATACTACTATAAAAATTCTGAAAGAGATCTGATGTCAACACTGCTTTGCAAATACTGGTATTTATTTAGCAACAAATTACATAAACATGTATGAATATATTTGTATAAACATATGTCAAGTACTGTCCAAAAAGTAGCATTTGTGAAACAGCATTTCACAAGACAGTTCAGCAAGCAGGTCAGAAATGACAGCTAATCCAAAAACCTGTGGTCAAGCAAGAAAATATCTCTTTTTGTGCCAAATTATGAATGTGTGCTATATTAATATTCTGACCAAGATGCAATATATTTGGTTCTTCGTTATATGAAATGAAGGATTACATAATACTTCAAAAAATTGTGACTGATACCTATTGTCTGTCCACTACCCATTTGCAAATATTTATACTTGTTTAGTAATAAAATATGTATATATGTGCAATATCATATTTCTGTAAATTTCTGAGGCATTGCTCACCTGGGCACATTGTTGAACAGCATTTCACATGTCCGGCCACCTTAGTAATCAAGAGTGGCTTCTCAGACAAATGGTGGATGTTACTAATGAGCAGCTTTTAGCTGTCTCAATGGAGAAAGAAGTAAGATAATATGTTGATATGGTCCAGATAACAGAACTGGCATCAGGGGGGCTTACAGGTGATGCTCTGTTAAAAATAATGGAGCAGAATAATCCAGGTGATAATTCTGCTGTTTTATGAGGTGGGATGGCAGATAACCTTTTCGGAAGTGCTGAGGATGGTAATGTGGAAAAGGAACCAGGTGATGTGGCAGCAGGGAAAGCAGCAGTTAAAACATATGCAGCAGTGACTGAAAATAAAAGAGGAACACAGCAACAGACTGAGAATGTTTCTGGTTTTGTGGCAGCAGTTAATGCAGTAACTAAAATGTATGCAGTAGTGACAGCAGGCCAAAAAAAAAAAAGGAGAGCAGCAACAAAATGTTAAGTAAACTGGTTTTTAAAAAGGTGATAAGACCAGCTGTGAGAATAAGAATGTCCCCAGGATTCATTAAACTCCATGCAGGAATAGTGCTATTCCTGCATGAAGTGGATCGTGGCCATGTAGAACAGCAGCGCACCTTGCATATTAATGAAGGCTCGCTGCTGTACTCTCTACAGAGACACGATCTGTGTACAAGCGCAGGGGCCGTGTCAGAGCATTGCTTGCACAGTACACACTCTGCACTCTATAAGTTCCGTATGGCAATTCTAAAGCAAGTAACAGTGTCCGCAGACAAAATACAGAAGCACAGCTCCCCACAACATAGCTTTCAACTGGCCAGATGTTCGCAGAATGTCCAGAGTTTTCCCTTATATTTTTGGCCTTTCCCTCATAAAATTTCTTCCCGTCTGGCAAATCATTGTGATTGCTAATGAACATTAATATTAGAAGTATAGCCAACAAACTGGACATCCTCCATGCCACACTAGCTACATACTCCACAGACATAGTCATAATCACTCAAACATGGTTAAAAACAAGTACAAAAGATAATGAAATACTACCCCCAGGTTACTCCATACTACGTGTGGATAGACTCAACAAAAGAGGAGGTGGAGCTGCTGTCCTCTTTAAAGACCATCTCACTTTAACTTTCCTTGAATGCAAAACCCCACAATTGAGCAATGCAGAAATCATCAATATCACACTAACCCTAAATTCAAGAAAAACACTTAATATAATTGGCTGGTAATTCCCACCTGGAAATAATGTCCCGGTTATAGAAGGTCTATTGCACTGGGCAAGTAGTATCCTTAGTCAGGAGACATTCATACTGGGTAATTTTAATTTAGACTTTTTTGCATGTGATACAGATCACCCCATCCATCACATCAACTTGCATGGTTTTACACAAACTATTCAAGAACCTACCCGAATAGATAAAGCTAGTAAAAAACAATCCACCTTGGATTGGATATTATTAAATAACTTCCAATCAGGTTGCCTTCCCGATGGTCTGAGTGGCCACCTACCAACATGTCTTATACGACAACACATATTCCCACCTACTATGTTTAAACAACTCAGAAAAAAACATAACTATAATCTTGACAACTTCCTAGCTGACCTAAAAAGGTGCATTTGGACTCCACTCAAATACCTTGCCCTAGATGATGCAGTGAATCACTTTAATAAATCTTTCTTAGATGATATTAAATTCCCATGTCCCTGTTAGAACCATCAGAGTAAAATCAAACTATGCCCCCTGGCTAAGCAGAGACACTAGGGCCCTTCTGAAAACTAGAGATAAATCCTGGGAACTATGGCGTAAGACTAACACAGTAGTTTCTAAACAGCAGTATCAAGAACTTTGAAATAAGGCAAAAAAACAATAAAACAGGATAAAATAAACTTCTATCCTAACATTCAAAACACACATCAAAAAAACCCTCAAAAATTCTGGCCAGCTATAAACTCAGTCCTTCACCCAGGAATATCTACTACACCAAAATGCCAAACATCCACAATTCCAATAGCATAGCTACCATTTTTACAAACATTTTACTGAATCTATAATTGTCTTTTCCAAACAGCAAACTCCTACTTCTGATACCAAACCAGCCAAGTTTAAAACTAGCAATGCCTCATTCTCTTTCTCCCCAGAAACCAAAACCTACTACACTTTCCATAGATAACTTATCCAGTGAATATCTCAAAATTGCGTCTGAATCTATAGCTTTTCCAGTATCAATCCTTATAAACAGATCCATTCTCAAAAACAAGGTCCCTCAACTGTGGAAAATGTCTCATGTAATCACACTTCATAAAAGGGGACATTCCACAGAACTGACAAACTATTGGCCAATTGCTATTCTTTCACCTCTTTTTAAGCTACTCAAAAGGTGTATTCATCTCCAGGTCATGAAATTCTTACTAACAAATAACCTTTTTGCAAACACTCCACAATGGGTTTTGCCCATCACATAGTACCACTGCATCTCTCTTATCCTTCACTTATGCCATAAACCATCACAGGAATAACAGCTTTGTATCTGCCATCTTTCTAGACCTAGCAAAAGCTTTTGATATGGTCTCCCATTCCAAACTAATAGATGTAGTAACTGAACTATCCTTCTCACCATCTGCCACAGCATGGTTTTATAACTATTCACTTGGTGGTGGAGCTTTAAAGCTTTAAAATTTTAAAGCTTTAAATTTTTAAAATTTTGTTCATTGGTTAATTAGATCAATTAAGGTATTTTGTATAAATTGAGTGTGGCACCAGTACTGTTTTATCTGAAGAAGTCTCATTTGGCAGACGAAAGCGCTCATTTGTTATTGGAAAATAAAAGAACTGAAGATTTATTTCACTGGGGGCCTGGAACCTTTTTTGCTTTCATAACTATTTATCTGGCCGTCAACAATCTGTTCTACTGCAGGGTGTCCTATCTCCATGCCTCCCTTTATCCATTGGTGTCCCCCAAGGATCTATCTTGGGCCCTCTCCTTTTCTCCCTCTTTACTGATAATCTACACCCAGCTACTCCACATGGTTCTATAATAGAGTATGCAGATGATTCAACACTTATCTGTGCTGCCACTTCTCTATCAACTCTTCATTCTCAAACACAGGAATCTTTCACTTCTGTTGAAACATGGTTAGCCAATGACCATCTAATCCTGAACCCAAACAAAACTAAATTGTTATTTAGTTAGATGGTTAGACATTAATCCAAAATATATTTTGTGAGTATATCTTGTGAATGTGCTTTTAAAGTTCATATGTAAGCATGCATTTTTAGTATTTTGTAAAAACATCTAAGTTTTTTTTAATTTATACATTTATATTAAACGTTTTTCTATATATAAAATCATCTTCATTAATATATATCCTGTGTACCTTTTAAATTATATATTTTAAAGCACTTTCATGTTTTAAAGCACTTTTCATGCTTAAGTAATATTATCCAAAAGTGTTTTTATGTATGTACCTTTAAGGAAGGATGATTTAGCTTAACTTAATTAATTGATTGACTACAACAGGAGTGTTTAAATGGAACTGCTAGGCCTTTCTGTAAATACATCTGAGGAAGCAGTGGGATACACTGTGAAAGTGCTTATGTTTTTCTTGTGTTTTATTCAGTACTTTTTTGAATAAAAGGACTTTTTATTCAAGCAATTTTTGCAGTGCCGTTGTTTTGCCACACACCTCTTTGCTGGATTTTATCTGTATTACTTAGGTGTATCAGGCATTAATCCAGTTTCACCGGTGAGTTGTTTTTCTGTTTGAGAGTTTTTGCTATATTGACATTCATACCAGTTACTGGAGCTATGGCAGAAGAGCAACAAGACATAGAACTGGATTATACTCCACAAAATCATACTCAGGATACTAATGCATCGACCAGGGACAGGTTGCGACATTCTCTGAATAGAGCCAGCAATCCCATGTTGCAGGAGAATATTTATACCACTGGTAATTCTGATAGTGAGGTAGGCAATGACTTGGAAACCTTAAGAAACAAAATAAATCGTTTTGAGGACTGTTTGTTTAAACTCTATAAACTACAGCTGCAACGCTTCTATTTTGAAGCTTATTTGACCTCAAAAATTATTAAGAGAGGGCTATGCATTTTAAAGATGCCCACGTACGGGAGCACGTACCCTGGTCTTCTTGCTGAATGGCAGAAGTTGAATAATGAACTGAGCTACAATTACATGAAACTCATGATAAACTTCTTCAAGCCAGAAGAGCAGCAACTCTCGGACACTTTACTTAAGTTACAAATGGATCTATACTCAGAATTTCCTGAGGCCCTTATAGACATCAGAATAGGAAACATTATGGACTCTGTGACAATATTTGAAAAGAAAGCCATACATAACAAATTGCACAAGCTGGAAAGAGATAGAAGAGATTTCCTCAATGGCCATGTTTTTGCATAGCCGAGAGAGGCCAGTCAGGGACCAGCCCTGGGGCAGACACCCACACCTAGGACCAACAAACGACAAAAAGAGGTCTGTTCCCCACCTACATATGGCTTCAGGAAGTACTTTAATTTCCAACTAAGCAGTGAGAGATGGAGATACGTCACACTCACAGAGAAACAATGGTACAGCACAAACGGATGCCTCAAATCCGTCTTCAGAGGATTTGTTGTGAGCTAGGTGGAAAGCATTGCAAAGGAACCTTCCACCAACTCAACAAAATAACTCCCCGTCAACAAGCACAAGTACTGCAGTACTTGTTTCAGACAGACAGAAACAGGTAGAACTGAGCTACCCTTCACCCATAGACATGGGAGGAATCAACAGCAGGGACAGGTCTCGAAACCGAACGAGGCTAAAAAGAAATACAATTTGAACAACAGCGACACAATGAATACTATAAAGAAAATGTGGTCGCACAACCTAAATCAATAGTATGGAACATTTCCGCCATAGAATTAGTTCAAGATGAACTACAAGTCCTGGAAAAGGGTCTAGCTTTCATACCATCACCAAAGAAAACAAATTGAGAAAACTGGCTGAAGGTCCACAGAGTACAAAAGAATCTTTAGTGAACAAACCAATGTAGACCACCACAATCCTTCGAATAAAACACTAATTTAATATGACAAGGCAAAATTCAACAAGCAGTTCTTAACACAGATAAGCGCTTTCGGGCTCTGCCCTTCTTCAGATGAAATAAAAACAGTCTTAGTCGCATTTAAATACCTAATTCAAAACAGTTTCCAACCAATCAAAATTTATACTGCACCCTCTTATCTTTGAGGGCGGGTTTCATAGGAACAAATTCATTTAGTCCTGGTGTCCTATGAGCTAAAAGCTCA
This sequence comes from Protopterus annectens, assembly GCF_019279795.1. Classification (NCBI taxonomy): domain Eukaryota; kingdom Metazoa; phylum Chordata; order Ceratodontiformes; family Protopteridae; genus Protopterus; species Protopterus annectens. The sequence goes on from NC_056729.1 coordinate 1,058,890,081, forward strand.
ATTATCCACTTTGCTTCTTCTCTCTCAGTGGCATCTACTAGGCTACCCTTTCTTATACTAGGAAATACATTTGCAATAGCTCTAAATCTAAACTGATGGTCATTATTTACTTCTATATGTTTATAAAGTGCATTGTGCATATTTCTAGTTCTTATGCATGAAAGATGTTGCAGAATTCTAACTTTAAACATATTATTTGTTTTTCCCACGTAAAATGCTTTGCATTGCTGACACTCAGCTAAAAAAAATATATTCTTTGTTCTACAATTGGCTTTTGCTTTAAAATGAAATAATTTCCCTGTTACTGGATGCTTAAAAACAATCTCTTTATTAATACAGTGACATGCTTTGCATAGCCCACATGGTTTTGTACCTACTTGACAAATGTAACTTTTCTTGTGGTTACTCTTTTCTTGTGTTAAAATGTCTTTCAGATTTTTATTTCTTCTAAATCCCCCTGTGCTAATACATATGCAAATTTGGTTTTGTCATTTTGGGAGAGGATGTTGTGCTAGGGGGCCAAAACAGATGGAAAAAACATCTATTTCTTTATAGACGTTTTGTGGGCGATGTTTTTTATTTTATGGGAAGGGGAAAAGAGAGAACTAGTACTTTTCATAGAATATTTGGAACATACCACAACTTTTTTCAAATTTTCTCTCACATGCTCAGATGAAGCTATAGATTTTCTGGATGTCAGAATTAAAAAAGAAAGATCTGGCTTTGTTACTTCCTTGTTTCGAAAAGAATGCTGGAAAAATAATTTACTTACTTATGATAGTATGCACCCCAGACATACATATAAGAATATAATAAGGGATCAGGTAAGTAGAGCCTCAAGGCTTTATACTAAATATAGTGATTTTGAGGAAGAATTGATGAATATGGAACATATTTTTAAAAATAGAGGTTATAATGAGAGGTTGATAGTAAGTGAATTAAGTCAGGGTAATATACATAGAAAATCTGTATCTTCATTAAAGACAATTTCATCAGAAGAGCAACATGGCCATAAATTTGCATTTAATAGAATGACATTCACGTATAGTAGTAATATACATGGTGTATGTGACATTATTAAGAAAAATTGGCATATACTTTTATCTGATGATAAAATAAAAGAAATAGTAGGGATAGAACCCAAATTTGGATTTAGAAGAAATAAAAATCTGAAAGACATTTTAACACAAGAAAAGAGTAACCACAAGAAAAGTTACATTTGTCAAGTAGGTACAAAACCATGTGGGCTATGCAAAGCATGTCACTGTATTAATAAAGAGATTGTTTTAAGCATCCAGTAACAGGGAAATTATTTCATTTTAAAGCAAAAGCCAATTGTAGAACAAAGAATATAATTTATTTAGTTGAGTGTCAGCAATGCAAAGCATTTTACGTGGGAAAAACAAATAATATGTTTAAAGTTAGAATTCTGCAACATCTTTCATGCATAAGAACTAGAAATATGCACAATGCACTTTATAAACATATAGAAGTAAACAATGACCATCAGTTTAGATTTAGAGCTATTGCAAATGTATTTCCTAGTATAAGAAAGGGTAGCCTAGTAGATGCCACTGAGAGAGAAGAAGCAAAGTGGATAATTGAGCTTTTAGCTCATAGAACACCAGGACTAAATGAATTTGTTCCTATGAAACCCACCCTCAAAGATAGGAGGGTGCAGTATAAATTTTGATTGGTTGGAAACTGTTTTGAATTAGGTATTTAAATGTGACTAAGATTGTTTTTATTTCATCTGAAGAAGGGCAGAGCCCGAAAGCGCTTATCTGTGTTAAAAACTGCTTGTTGAATTTTGCCTCGTCATATTAAATTAGTGTTTTATCGAAGGATTGCGGTGGTCTACATTGGTTTGTTTGCTAAAGATTTCATACCATCACGCAACAGAGGTAACAGACTGCATTTTGGATTTTAAATGTTATATGAGGACTGGTATGTTAGAATTAATGTACAGCAGTAACGATGTTACAGCTAATTCTGCAAATAATTATAAGTTTAAGAAACCTAGCAGCTTTGTACCATTTAATCATCCAGTCTTTAATGTTTTTGAGAAATTGTGCACAGAAGATTTATATGAAGCCTTTTACAATGATTCCGCAAAAAGCACACACAAAAAGAGTTTTTTTTAATTTAAATTATAAAGAAAGGGCAGCCTTAAAGACACTGCAGGAGAACAGTGATATATGTATACGTCCAAAGGTAGACCCATAGTTGTCGTGGACAGAAAGTACTATTTTGATAAAATGAAGGATATGTTAAATGATGACAAGTCGTATAAGAAAATAGTAGTGAATGATGTACATAGGATTGGAGGCAGAATCAAGGTCACACTACATGAGAATTTAACCATGAGAAGTATAGACCTTGATTTTTTTATTTATTTTTAATTATTTATTTAACATTTGTTGACCGAGAAAGTCCGACTAGGTTCCACAGAGCCTGTTTTCAGCGGAGGCCCGGGGAGAAATGCTCCAGATTTATTTAAATATTTTATAATAGAAGACCTACTTATACCTACCATGCAAGGCATACTGAAAGTACATAAGAATCCCCTAGACCCACCTATGAGACCTGTAGTCTCTGGAAAAGGATGGTACACGGAACTGATTTCAATATATTTGGAAAAAATATTGAAACCTTATGTTGAAGAAAACCGCCTCATTTTAAGGGACTCCAAGCAGTTTTTGCTAGAGTTATACCAGTTTTATGAAACTAACAAGGATTTCAGGGAGGTCATCATGGTAACTCTAGATGTGCAGTCACCATTTACTGTTATTCCCAATCATACAGGTGTAGAAATGTTACAGAGTTACTTGAGGAAACATAAATCACTCATTGTAGATAAAAGAGATATGGTAGCCTTTTAATGGAGATTGTTCTGGAGTATAATGTATTCATATCTGACAGCCAGTTATATCTCCAAACATATGGAGTAGCCATGGGCACCCCATGTGCAAATAGTTATGCTAACATAGTGATGGCAGTATGGGAGGAAGATTTTATAATAAATAGTGACTTCAGAATGTATGTAAAATTTTACAGATGATTTGTAGATGACCTCTTTATTTGGGAGGGCTCTCATGAAAATTTTCTACAGTGTGTTGAATATCTCAATCATACATCTGATTTTCTAAAATTCACGATGAAACACTATACAAAAAACAGACTTTCTGGATGTGACCATTAGTACTATAGATGAAGGAAAGGTAACCACAGAAATTCATGGAAAGGAATGCTATAAGAACACATATCTACATAGAACAAGTATACATCCACAGCATATATTTGATAACATTGTAAAAGGACAAGGGATGCGGTTGTCTAGATTATGTGCACAACAAAGTAAATTCGAGGAATAAATGCTACTTTTAGAAGAAAGATTTACTGAGCGAGGTTACCATGTAGACAAGGTCAACACAGTATTAAATCATGTAAGGGATAATAGAACCACAAAAGGAAGACTGTATTTCTCTTGAATGACGGGGGGGGGGGGGGACAGACATCATGACTCCCAAGAAATTAGTAAAAGCAGTAAGGCAAGTCAGAGATTGCCGGTAAAATATGCTAGTAACATACAGACAACCACGAATATTTTCAAAAAACATTGGCCTATTCTAGCAGCAGACCCAGAAATCAGGGAAGTTGTGAGTACTCAGCCATCTTTTACCTTTAAGAATATGACAAACATAAAAAGGATTCTCTGCTACCGAAATACTTTAAAGAACGAACCTAGTAAAGGGGTAAAAATATGTAATAGTTGCAATTTTTGCAAATTTATTGATGTATCTAATAATTTTTTTCACCCAGATCTAAAGAGAACATTTAGTTTCATGCTGAAGGAATCTGTGACATGTAACATTTGGTATATCTAGCTTACTGTGTGACCTGCATGGCCTACTACGTAGGAAAAACAGACAGAAGGTTCAAGTTTAGAATTAGAGATCATTTGTATGATATACAAAAACATCTTCCAACTAATGTTCTATTGAGACATGTCATGAATACCTCAGCACAGCACACTTTTAAGTTTCATATGATAGAGAACACTACGATTACTAACAGGTTAGGAGACATTAGAAATAGGACTGAAGTCAATGAGACTAGATAGATATTAAAATTAAGAGCAGATATGGGCAGTGGACTTAATTACAGGGTCCCTATGAGGCCCATTTTGCAAGCTAGACCACTTAGAAAATAGCCCCATCTATGCTCAGTCTGTTTTTACGGTTCACATTTTACATATATTTATAAAACTTTATTATATATATATATGCTCTTTACATTTTTATGTGTATATATTTCTGTACTTTGCTTTTATCCATATATATCCATACATTTCATTTAGTTCATGGAGTATGTTCAGTCTTTTTCATGATCCTAAATTTTGTGATGTAAACATTTAATGCTCTTCATATATAACTTTCTTTTGGTCCATTTGTCCATCACATCACCTGTATAAACACACCACTGTTTTTCAGATTTTAATACAAATTTTAGATATTAATCCAGAATATATTGTGTGAGTATATCTTGTGAATGTGCTTTTTAAGTTCATATGTAAGCATGCATTTTTAGTATTTTGTAAAAGCATCTGAGTTTATTTAATTATATTTATATATATATATATATATATATATATATTAAAGGTTTTTCAATATATAATCATCATCTTCATTCATATATATCATATGTACCGTTTAAATTATAGATTTTAAAGCACTTTCATGTTTTAAAGCACTTTTCATGCTTAAGTAATATTATCCAAAAGTGTTTTTTATGTATGTACCTTTAAGGAAGGAAGGATGATTTAGCTTAACTTAATTAATTGATTGACTACAACAGGAGTATTTAAATGGAACTGCTAGGCCTTTCTGTAAATACGTCTGAGGAAGCAGTGGATACACTGTGAAAGTGCTTACTTTTTTTGTTTTTTATTCAGTACTTTTTCAAATAAAGGACTTCTTATTCAAGCAGTTTTTGCAGTGCCCTTGTTTTGCCACACACCTCTTTGCTGGATTTTATCTGTATTTACTTGGGTGTGTCAGGCATTAATCTAGTTTCACCAGTGAGTTGTTTTTCTGTTTGAGAGTTTAAAAAAAAAAAAAAAAATATATATATATATATATATATATATATGCACAAAGTCAGATAAAAAGAGCCATAACACTTACATCCAGCCCCCTCCATACACAGCTCAAATAACGCGTACATATGACATATGTACACAATCTTGACAGTCTGTTAACAATGGCCAGACGTACATAGACCTCTCAAATGTACAGTTCACCTCAGAATGTACATGCTCAGGACTCATATCTATAGCCACTTTCCTGACATGTCTGTGGGACTACTACATCACTGGGATGGTAGCAGGAATGAAGGCCAGAAATAATGATACTAAATATGTCTTTGCCTCATAGTGCATGACATCTGGACAAAGGCTGACATCATTTGGGGACCGAGGCACAAACACAGGGGTAGATTGGACATATTGCTGTCATAAGTTGAGACAGTTGCTGATGTTACTGAGTTTGTTGTAACATATCCTTTATGAGGAATACGACTGATTTTCCAAGGACAACAACTGTTTGTGGAACAGACAAAACAGAACAGGCAAACATGCGGCCAGTCTGTGGACAGCATACCAGTGGAGAGGTATGTTAGAGACATATCACTGTCGGACGTGCAGTCACTCACCAAATGCATGTCCACACAAACCCTGCCATGTGTATAATAGAAGTGATGACATAGAATCTGTTCACAATTCTTGAGATATGTACCCCATGTTGTTGGACTGTTTCCAAATGTCCTGTCCTGTGAAGTATTCCCCCCTACTGTCTATGAATCTGTAGCCCACCACCTCTGTAATGTCTGTCACAGGCAAGGAAAAGGGGCAAAGCCCACATGAAGGATGTCATATATGTTGGAAGTAGTGGCAGTGTCCAGGCCCACAGCGCAATACTACGTGGGACAGAAAGTAGATAGCAAATGGGTCATGCATTAGGATGAATGTTTTGAAGGATAGAAGTCTGAAACTGAAATGTATGCCATTACTACATGACAGCAGTCGTCAATGACATGGTCAAAAAACAAAGTACTCTACAGTTAATATAATAATATCATATTAATATCCAATAGGAGATACATGAAAACATTCTGCTCAAACACCAAGAACAAGATAGTGTAGTACTCAGAGTCCCAGCTTTGCATGTAGGGGTGCAAGGCTCAAGTACTACAATCTGTAATCTACTTTTAAATGGAAAATCACTGTTAAAAGGGTTTACTATTGAAATGTCGAATGGCACTACATCGACTGTACTATAGTCGAACACGGAAGTTCGAAAATAGTAATGTCGATGACAAAAAAACAATCTAGGACTGTGTTTTAACATGGGTCGAGGTAGGGAAGATGTTTATAGTTCTGAATAATACTGAACACCTACCTCGACCCATGTTAAAACCATTCCTAGATTGTTTTTTTGATGTCGACATTACTATTTTCGAACTTCCGTGTTCGACTATAGTACAGTTGATGTAGTGCCGTTCAACATTTCAATAGTAAACCGTTAAAAGTACTAATTTAATAATACAATATGTGTTAAATTGCTTTTGTCAACCACTGCACTGTAGTTGGTGTAACATGCAAGTGTGAGTGCATATAACATATGATACTACCCATGTATTAAAAAAAAATGCGATATTACCCATGTATACCCAATTCCGCGGTGGTACAGTGGTAGCGTTGTTACCTCACAGAAAGAGGTTCTCCCATTCGATTCTCGGCTTGGCTTGGAAGTGCCTTCTGTGTGGAGTCTGCATGTCCTCCCCGCGGTTGGGTAGCGTTCGAAAGACATGCGTGCATAAATGGGCGTGCCTTCGTTGAAGGTTGGGCACTGAGCTGGCACCTTGGCGTTTCATAAAAATCTACTGCCAATCATTAGTGGACCGGAGTTCCGTTATGGCAACCCCTTACTGGGAAAAAGCCGAAAGAACAACAACAACAAAACCCATGTATACCCAAGTGCCCCATACAATATAGCCATGCCCTTGCTACTGTAATGACAGCACATAGAAGCATGTTATGTTCAGGAAATTAAATACAGTTATGGAATTATATCATTACTCTGCTATTTTATAAGAATAGAATGTGAGCAATGGTTACCCGGGCTGAGCTATGCTTAGTACGTTTAGGCATTGCTTCAGAGTGAATGCAAGGCAGATTTGCACAATGGTAAGCTTCGCTAAGTGTCCCTAAGTCTTGAACCTTCTCCACCATTTAGTTGGCTTGTCTCCACAAGTCTTGTTGTAATTAGCTCACACACCTCCAGGATGTTTTCATCACAGGTAAGGGAAAGGGCCAATGACCACATGGAGTACTGTGTCTTACCATTGATTACCATCGTGTAAACCCATGCAAACCCACTCAAAACTGCTTTAATCACTCTGTATCCAATAGTCCTTGTTCTGCCTAGCAACAGAATTAGCAGCCCTTACAGGTTTTGAACCCAGGACCCCTGCACAACATAGTCACAGCAATTTATTACTAAGCCATCTGAGCTATAAAGCTTTTGGGTGTATTTTTCAAACATACCATGCATTACAGCCAGTTTACAATAGGGAAGAGACACTGTGCAATCAGGAAGGATTGGTATCTACAAATATATATATATGAAAAGAAACATATACATATAGCGAGAGATAGATAGATATGTATGGAGATACATATATGTGTATAACAATATTACCAATAAATACTGAGGGGTGTGTGTGTGTGTATATATATATATATATATATATATATATATATATATATATATAAAATGTATATATATATATATATATATATATATATAAATAAATACACACAAACACACACAATATATATATATATATATATATATATATATATATATATATATATATATATATATATATATATACATACATGTCTCAAAATGCCCATACAAACATATGCTGCTGATAGACCACCCATAACTGGGGCAGCATGCACAGTTGGATACAAAAGGACCCATGACACTCACACCTGCCTACCACCACTGTCCAAATAATAAGTGAACAGTACGCTGCTACAAAATCATGATAGGCCATACACAATGGCCAGATATACAACGACCTCTTAGCAAAACAGCTACAGTGACTGAAGATAGTTAAGAGAAATACTTCCAGCCTGTAATTCACACAAGTTTATTATACTCTGATGCCTTGGCCAAAGCCTTCAAGAAGTAAAACATTACAAGAAATACTTGCCTTAAATACAAGAAGCAATTAACACTTAATTATATTTAAATACACAGCCTCCAATTACACTCCTCATTTAACCCCTAGGGGCTAAAGTATCACATTTAAAAATACAAATTGATTCTGTACATAACAATTGTTCTTTTATGACTGTTTGATCAAACAGTGCCTTGTAACCCACTACTGTCCCCATGGTGAGATTTATTAAAATGTACAGCTATAGAACTGTCTTCTTTCTTATCAGTAATATGTCTCACATGTTCTAACAGTCTAATTTTACAACATTTGTTACTCTCCCCCACATAAAATATGTTACAAGGGCATCCAAGAGCATTCTCTATACACCAACCTCTTGAATGTACAGAGTTCCACATGTTTTCCAGCCTTTCCCTTCAGCAGGAATGATGGTGCTAAATAATGATAGACCATACCTATCAACCTCCTACTGTATGATATCTGGACAAAGCCTGACATAATTGGGGGACAGAGGCCCAAAATCTTAGTCATACTTGAAATATTGCTGTTATACACTGAGAAAGTTGCTGGTGTTACAGGGTTTGTTGTAACATATCTTTTCTGAGGGATATAAAGTCAGAAATACAAATGGATGTTAGCATTTACTGATTGTAATCACCACATTATGCTACTGATTTGCCAAGGACACCTGTCTGGGGAACATACCAAACATAACAGGCAAACCTATAGCCATTATGTGGATAGCCCTACAGTTGACAGCTATGCAGACACAGACCTTTGTCAAACTGAAACCCATGCAGAAGTAGCACGTTCAGACAAACCCTGTGAAACTAGCAGTATTCAAACCATATAACAGCAATACTCACATTCTGCCCCCTAAGTCTTGAATCTTCTCCACCATTTAGTTGGCTTGTCTCCACAAGTCTTCTTGTAATTAACTCACACACCTCCAGGATGTCTTCCTCACAGGTAAGGGAAAGGGCCTATGACCACATGGAGTACTCAATTATAGGTGTGTGTTACCATGACATTAGCTATTGGAATAACTACACAGCTGCTCTGCATGCATTTAGCAACTGGGGAACACCAATTGGTGCACAGGCCATCACATGGTCATGAGCATTACCTAGAAAAGACAAGCTGCTATCTATTACAACCACCTCTGTCATAGACAGTGATCACCATAAAAACAGAAGAACTCAGAAGATATATGTAACAAAATCCACTCAAAAAAAAGGTATGCGATATAAGTAAGCATGGAATTGAATGCAGTAGGTAGTCTGTAATAATGGAAAATAGGAGTTTGAAAGAATATGTCTCAACAAGACTTGCTGTACTGATGTACTGCTGAACAGCACCGATCTGTCTGCAGTGACATAGATCACAGCTCAGGCCCCTGACTCACTCTAGGAAAGGACAGCTGACATTTGGCAACTACTGGAGTGTCTGTCAAACACCCCTGACTGTGCCACTGCTAGGCCAGCTGCTGGGATGTTGTACATATCCATATGTTACCTGTGCATATAACTATGATACACATTTTGTCTTGTAAATATAAGAGAACTATACAGAGCATGTGCAGAGTGAAGTACTGTTGCAAAAGTGTGTGTTGAAATGCATGTGATATAGTGAGTTCATATCATTCAACTGTACAGTCTTATACGTACATGTGTGCCTAATATCTGTTGTCACTTACATAGAGTTGTGTTATGTTAGGCAAACCATTGTCAAGTCTGTTAACAATGACACCATGACATAATAGCCTACATATGAATGTGGGACATCCTCCAGGTTAACACTGTGATAGCAAAGCCTACTGTTCAATCAACTTACATATCTATGTATGTAAATAAGTTGTGCATGTTTTACTTGTGTGTAATATCAGTTTCAGTCATACAACAGACATAAATGTTTACAGGTACTGGTTGTTGCATTGCCATGACAATAGTATGGGTAGTACAATAGGCATGAGTATCAGGTTGTAATCTGAGAAGTGTGCAACTGTGTTATGACCCTCTGTCCATGCCTACCACAAACAGCTATCTGAACACCTACATACAATGGATATCAAGAGTGTACACACCCGTGTAGAAATGTCAGGTTTGTGTACTATACACAAATGAGACCACAGAAAATCTTTCCAAAATGCTTCCCACCTTGAATGTGACCCATAACCTGTACAATTATATTGACAAACAAACAAATCTGTTAGGGGAGAAAATATAAAACCTAAAAAATGTACTATTAACTGGTTGCATACATGTGCACACACATAAACCACTACTTGGTTGATGCACCTCCTGCAGTAATCACAGCATTCTCCTTTTGGTTACGCACATGCCATCAATTAACAAGACTCTAATTACCCTCAAATAATGTTCAACTGTCCTAGTAGGATATATTTAACATTTACCCGGTTGCCTGCTACAGCAATAGACATGTATGGCAGAGAACTTACAAGGCATTGAAGGGAATCTCATTGTGGAACGTTATCAGTCAGGAGAAGAGTAGAGAAGGTGGCCACAACATTGGATATACCATGGAATACAGTGCAGCCAGTCATCAGACAGTGGAGAAGATATGGGACAACAGTGGCACTGCAAACACCTGGATGTCCATCCAAAATGGATGACATGACAAGATGACAGCTGGACATGGAGGCTGCCAGGGGACATACAGCAACACTGAATGAGCTGCAGGAATGCCTGCCAAGTACTGGGTTTGCACCACATGTGACAACAATCTTCTGTATTCCCCATATGTCTGCCCTATGGGGTAGGGTTGCTAGATGGAAGCCTTTTCCTACACAGAAAAACATCCAGGGCTGGGAAAACATTGCCAAACAGTACATCAAGTCTCCAAAAAGCATGTTGGACAATGTGTCATGGTCTGATGACACCAAGGTTGAACCTGTGGCCCACAATTCCATGAAGTATGTTTCGGCCAACACAGCACTTTGCATTACCAAAAGAACACCCTCCCCCTTGTGAAGCATGGTGGTGGCAGTATCATACTGTGGGGTTGCTTTTCAAAAGCTGGAACTGGGCCTCTACTCAAGATGGAGGGAATTATGAACAGTTGCAAATACCAACCATTTTTGTCCCCAAACCTTCAGTGATCTGCTAGAAAGATGAAGAGGGATTTTATTTGTCAACATGACAATGACCCCAAGCATACATCCAAATCAAAAAAGGAATGGCTTCACCAGATGGAAGTTACAGTTTGGGAATGTGCCAGCCAGTGGCCAGACCTACATCCAATAGAAAATCTGTGGTTTGCCCTGAATAGGGCTGTGCACAAGAGATACCGTCACAATTTGACATATTTGCAGCGCTGTTGCAAGGAAGACTGGGTAACTATTACCAAGTAAAGATGTGCCATTATGAGAGTCTCTGACGTAAGATGTCTGAATGCTGTCATTATCTCAACAGGTGCTTCCACAAAGTATCTGTTTAAGGGTGTGCGCACTCATGCAACCAGCTTATTGTACTGACTTCAATTTTCATGTTTTCCCACAACAGATTGTTATGTTTTCAATGGAAATGTATAGGCTATAGGTCACATTAAAGGTGGGGATTGTTTTGAAATGAGTTATTGTGGTGTCAAGTTACAATAGCACAAAGACCAGGCATTGAACAGGGGTGTGTACATTTATATATCCACTGTAACTGTATGGACTCAGCAATACCTGACCTGTAAAACCCGCCTCCATTAAGGTGGAGTAATCCCCTTTGGTGGACAGCAGCAATACACAAACCACATAATAGGTTGATATATTGCTGTACAGGGCCACATAGGTGCAGACAACAACTTGGAAGCATGTCCACCTCTATCTGAATAAGCGTGTAAGGTCACAGGTGACTCCATGTAAGGCTAACTATGAGTACATATCACACATATCCACACTGCCAAGGTCAGTCACAAGGGTGTCTCTACATATGTTGTCAGTCTCAGAGGTAGCAACATAATTCACCCTATACTGGTGTTAAATCACACCTCATACACACATAATGGCTATAGGCAACCTGCATCAGGCAGGTTAGGTGTGAACATCACCCCCTCTTGTCTCCCCATCCCTATAGGGAGATATGCACATCAACTGCACCCCTACCCTTATCAGTGGTGAGCAGGTACATATTGCCTACTGAAAGGCAACAACAGCAAGTCTCCATGAGGCCTGATAACATCCCTGTCTGCATTCTACATGAACTCGGGCAAATGCTCACAGTTCCATCACACACTGTAGTCAAACACAGCCTCGGCAACATCCACACCACATCCACATGGAAGATGGCCTCTGTCATCCCTCTACACAGAAATGAATGGGGAATAGAGGTTTATGCTATGCAATTAACTGTCCATCACTGGGGGGAATATAACACATCAGGGCCAGGAGTGCAATGCAAGCTAATATTGTGCTGATAGATTACAGGGGTATGGTGCAGTTGTGAGTGCTGGCAACAAATATCCACTGTTGATGTGCAATTTCTGTCCATACTGTTGACAACTGTATTAGGTGCTATGATGTGTTTCACTATTCATGTCTTGCAAGCAGGATGCATCACGTCAGAAATCCACCCTACAATGCAGCAGAAACATCTGTGATAATTGACATTATCATCAACCATTATGACATCATGTTTGGCTGTGATCAGGAACATCTGCAGGAGTGGACTGCCCTGTGGAATGACCTAGTCCACAGGGTAAACGATGTCAGCCTGCACACAAGAACCTATGAGCACGTCTGGCATCATGCTACCGACCTCATAAGTAATGCCCGGTGAAGAGCTGCTGCCACAGCCAGAGAAGCGACAGCCACAGGTGCCGGCCCAGTCATGCAGGCCCCACTGACACCCACCGAGCAATTCCTCGCCAACCTTGGTGCACCCACTCCAGGCACACAACATCTTGCTGAATCCAGCATTGAGGATGTGGGTGCCCCCCCCCACACAATGGACGTGGAGTGTGCAGGTAAGGCCCTAGTGCACATTAGTAGAATACTTTAGCATACATACTTGTATCTGTAGAGTATCTACATGCATATGTCAGATAAGATAGTAGTTGTGGACGGAGTTAGGTAATGCATATAAGTGCAGATCTATGGTGATGGGCAGCACATTTCATAGTATTGGGGTTTGTATCTGTAGAGTATCTACATGCATAATTGTGGACAGGGTTGGTAGGGTAGTTCTAGCCAGTCTAGCAATTTAAGGTTTTGACAGTGATGGGTTCTATAAGCTGATCCTGTGGCAAATCTGGCAATATTATTTTAGCAAATAGTAAATTTATTGAGGTCTGATTTGCTTAAGTTTACGAAGATGGGTGAGGCATAAAGAAGGGTTGATAGCAAATGTGTATGGGCAATCACAGTTCTGGCAGGTGGGATTAGGAATAGTTTAATCTTGTATAAAGAGCCTAGTTTCTTATTAACTGTTTTAAGAGTTTTGTCAATGTGAGCATCAAACTTAAAGTTGTTGTCGATGATTACTCCCTGTAGTTTAGTACAAGGTTCTGGGGAATTTATGGTACCATTGTTAAATGTTATGGTGAGAGGTGTTAAGGGGACCTTGCGAGTGGGGGAGAAGAGTAACAGTTTGGCTTTATTTGGGTTTAATAGTAGATGGTGACCAGTGAGCCAGTTCTGTACTTTGCTGAAAGTGATTTGGTATAAAGATTGTAAGTCTCTGGGGGAGGTGGCAGAACAGATTAGGGTGGAATCATCTGCATACTGAATACACATTGCATCTGGGATGACTTTGTGCAGGTCATTAATGAAGATGGAGAATAGGAGGGGACCTAATACAGATCCCTGGGGGACTTCAAGGGTGATTGGTAAAAGGGAAGATATGTTATCTTTCCATAGTACAGCTTGCTGTCTGCCAGTTAGATAAGAATGAAACCAGCTAATTACTAAGTTATCTATGGAGAGTGATTTTAGTGTCTTGGTTTACCATGTCAAATGCCTTGGATAGGTCTAGGAAGAGGGCTTGTTGTTATTATGGTTTTGATTTATTGTGTGAGAAAGGGAGAGATGGGCTGAGGTTGTACTATGGCAAGGTCTAAATCCATGCTGGGAGGGGGCTAGGAGATGTTTCTGATTAAGATAGGCTAGAAATTGCTTATGGATACATTTTTCCATTATTTTAGCCAAGGGTGACAGGATTACTATAGGCCTGTAATTTGAGAGTTTAGTGGAATTTCCCCCTTTATGAAGAAGAATAATGAGGGAGATTTTCCAGATGGAGGGGATATAAGATTTGAGAATATTCTATTGATTAATATTGAAATGGGGTATGCTATTTCATTAGCGGATTTTTGGAGATACTCTGCGGGTAGTAGGTCTGCTAAAGGGGTGGTGGCTTTCAGTTTCATAAGTAGGGACGTAATAAAAGATGTTGGTACTGGGTCACACTTGAAGGGGGTGGAGAATTGGTGGAATGTGGGGTATTGGGAGATAGTTTTTGTTGGCAAGGGATTGCACGGTTTCTGTAAAGAAAGTGTTAAAGGTGTTAGTAACAATTTTAGGAGGTTTTTGGAGGGTAGTCAAGGGAGTATGGGGTAGATGATTGTCTTGGGTGGAGAAGTTTATTTATGACTGACCAGAATTTTTGTGGTTGATTTTGGTGCTTTTGTTGCAGATTACAGTAGTAAGTTTTTTGTCTAGCATAATGGACTTCTTTGTATCATTTCTTAACTGTTTATATATGAGGTGGTCTTTTGAAAATTTAATGGTTCTCCAGGAGGCCTACGCTTTGCTTCTGCAAATAATTTTTTTGTCTCATATCATTGGACAGCATGGTGCTACTTTATTATTGGTTATGATAGTACGTATGGGAGCATAGTTATCCAGGATAGCAAGAAATTTAGAGTTAAAGTACAAGACTGCTTCATCTAGTGGAAGTAGTTTTAGGTCAGTCCAGTCACGAGTTAAGTTCATTTTGGAATTTAGTCTGAATAAAGTTCTTATTCCTCCTAATGGTTTTAAAGGTAGATTGTTGAGGGATGTTCACAGGTTCATAGATTAGTACCAAGCTAACTGCCCTTATGAGCCATTTTAAGCCTAGCCAATTATCCCTTGTGAGACTCAAACCCTGTACCTTGTGTTTGTATGACAAACACCTTAACCATTAGGCCACCCTCCCAACTCTTCAGGTAGGGTGCCTGCTTTATATATATAAGTCTAGGATACTTTCCTTATTGTTAGGCTTATTGATTCTGGTAGGGGAAGATATGATCTGGGAGAAGCCATGCAAATTTATATGGGTGGTGGGGAAGTCTGAAGAGTAGATGTTCCAGTCGATATTAAAGTCCCCAAGAATAATAGTTTCTTGGGGGTAGTAAGTGGACAGCCATTGGAGGATACCCTCCAAGGTATTTGTGTTGTTACCTGGAGGAATATAGATACATGCGATGTTTATAGATTTCTGTTTATTGATTTGGACCTTAGTGATGAGTATTTCTGCATTATCAGTTAGCAAGACATGTGGAGTACTAGTTTTGGTTACTTCTAGTGTGGATTTTTACAAGATGGCTACCTCCCCCTCCTAGAGATGCGATCAAGTCTTAATATATTATAACCTGGGGGTTATAACCTCATTATCAGAGGTAGTAGGTTTGAGTCAGGTTTCAGAAAGGCATAGTATATCAGGGGAGTGCACATCCAAGAGGGCATGTAAGTAGTGAATTTTCTTGTTTATACTTCTAATGTTTAGATGACAGACTAGGAGTGAGTTGGAGGACTTATTTGAGTTTCCCAGGCTAGTAAAGGTGTTATTTATGGGGTTGGTAGCAACAGGTGGGGTTGGGCCTGGGTTAGAGTGGATGTCACGTTCCACTATGAGGTTAGGTAGTACTCTAATAGCAAGTCTCTGGAGTTTTAATAAGAGTTTGTGATAGTATTTAGTTCTAGGGTTAATATATATGGCTTGAATCGGATGTTCAGTTTTTGCATTAGAAGAGTTGGATGAGAGGTGGGGTAGTAATTTGTTAAGGTTGTTTATTGGATTAGGAGTGCTGGTTTTGAATCTGGGGTAGTGAGAGCCTGGGAGATCTTGAAATTCATAGGCTGTGAGAAGATAAATAGTGAGCAGTGGTGGTATTAGCCAGTAAAATGGCTTTGATGTAGTAGTAGTGGTGAAGATCTGTGGAGGCATTGTGTTGAAATTTAAGTATGGCTTGTTTATAACTAGAGATGGGAGGGTTATTAATTAGTGTAGAGTTAGAGGCAGGAGAGGCTGGGAGGGTTATTAGATTAGTATAGAGTAAGTGGCTAGAGAGAGTTTGAGTAGTAGGGGTGGGTCCATTGAATGATTGGGGTAATGCTGATTATGTTCAGATGAGAGGGGGTGGCAAGGTGATTATAAATTCAGGACTACTGGGGGGGTGAGATATAGGGGCAGGGTGTGGCACGGAGTGAGCCTGTTAGGGTGAGTGGAGCAGGGCTAAACCACCCACCGGATTTCTTCAATGAGTGGGCTTGTTGCTTTAAAATTTAATACAAGTTTTAAAGGCTATATTAACTCAATATTTCTTGATAATGTAAGTCAGACAGGATCAGGGTGACAGGCAGACTCCAGATAGATTTGTAGGGGATAAGATATGGAGGGGGGTGTCCTAGGTCAGATATGTTTGCCTATAGCTACCAATTCTTTGCATAGGGGTCTGCTCAAAGGTTGACTGCATTTGGAAAGTCTTTTGTGTGTCAGACTGTTTGACCAGCCTGGAGGTATGTGTTTGTCTGACATATATGTATGGCCCACCTAAGTTTGCTTGGCTGGCCACATTTTGGGGTCAGGATGTTGCATAGGATGAGTGATCAGGTAAGGGTGTGTTACTCCCCATGGCTGTGGGCCAGGGTTCTGTGGGTGCAGACATGTCACTATCTTCCAGGGTTAGGACTCCCTGCAATGAGTGCATTTCCATGATTAGAGTCCTATCCCTGCCTGTCGGCTGCACAGAGTATCACAGAATGTCCACATTCATGACTGATATATCTCGTTGGTTATGGAAATGAGTGCGGTTTTCAAGGTAAAGGATTTTGCAAGTCACTAAGGGTTTAAGTCAGATATTACTGACAGTTGACATTGCAGTTTCTGACTTCGTACCCATCAGACATTCCATGCTATTACAATCATTCCTTCAACTTTATTATATTATTAGAGCAGTATTTCAAAGGTGTCCTTCTCTTTGGATCTTTTTCACCCCATTATTTATGGCTTTGGCCTATTTCTGGCTCTCTGACACTGGTAGGTTTTCACCTAGTAGTTAGCAGCATGTCCATTCTTTGCCTTTTTTTAGACTTTGTTATGTTGCTGTTATGGACCCCATGACACTCCTTAACAGGGCACTGTGGGTGAGGCATGGGAATTTGCCACAGGTCTGTAGGCGAGGTCTGACGGATGCAGGCCATCTGTAGCAAGGCAGTGCATTCTGATATGTTCCCAGGCTGTCAGCAGTGGACAACCCTGGGATGGCACCTGTAAGTTGACTGTGAGTGTTACTGATAATTGCTTTCTGTTTGTGTTGAGCCATCACTCTAGTTGATGGCTGGATGCTGCTTAAGGCTAGGGATATGTTACTGCATTTCTATGTGACTATGGGGGGGGGGGGTGACACATCTGTGCACAATACTCATTTGAAGGGACTGTGCTAATATTTGCTTAACATTTTGGTCCCATTTAGCATAGTGGTGTGCCCTATCTTTCAGACAACAAGCATAACAGTATATAAATAGGTCAGATTGTTCTGGCATAGACATTTGTAGTTCCAGACTTCTTACCTTTCAAAGCCATACTGCCTCTGCCAGACCTGCTGTGATATCACTGTGTAAAGGTCTGTGGGTGGGGATTTCATGGATGTCACCATGTGAGGGCCTTTGCCAGGCATTTCTGTATGGTTTTCTACAGGTGATCTGCTGGGTGAGGCTGGGGTTGAGTATGGGACCCCCACTTTGACATCCATGCATGTGACCTATGACCCCCAGTTATTTGGCTCACCACATATACTGCAGTGGTATTTATCAACTAAGGTGGTACTGCATGGTGTCATAGGCCTGTACTGGGAATAAACTTACTGCTGTCCCACAGAGCTGTCTGCTACTATCCCAGTAAGCCACCCCATTTCCTTGCATGCTTGAATCTATACCATAGATATGCTATCAGAACATTCCACTCCAGTCATTAATTTTGTTAAGGAGACTGACTTACTTTGTGCCTGAGGCTGTTGTGAGGATGATGCTTGAGGTTGTCTATGTTGGATGCACACAGTACACTGCATATACATGGTAGGGGATAGGTAGTGTGTTGTTTGACATCCATTTTACGGTGTGTGCAAGTCAGAGAGAAAGAGAGCAGTCCCTTGGGTCCTACAGTGTCAGTGTATGTGCTGTGAGTTGCCTCTTTGCCAAGGACAGGGCATACTGGGCACACCTCCATCTGCCTACTGGGGCAGGCTCAAGACATTCCTCCTCAGAGTCCCTCTGTGCCTCTGGAGACCTTGGCAATGGTGGGGGGGGGGGGCTGTGTGGCCCTTTCCTGTTTTGTTTCTGCTGCAGCTGTTTCCACAGGATCATATTGTGAAGCATGGCAGATACTATGAACATATGTGCACATGTGGCTGGAGAGTACTGCAAGGCTCCACCAGATATGTCAAGGCAGCAGAACCATGACTTGAGCATCCCAAACACACACTCTATAATGATCCTGGTTTGTGCGTGTGCCTCATTATGGTATTCTTGTGTGGGTGCGTGTGCATTTCTGATGGGTGTCATCATCCACGGCTCGAGTTTGTAGCCAGCATCCCCCACCAGATGGCCATATGAGATGTCCCCACTGGCAAATGCCTGATACAGCTGTGACAAATGCCAAATGTGGTAGTTGTGATAGCTTTCAGGGCTGCCAGCACACACATTCATTATAATGCCCTGGACATCACACATGACCTGGCAGTTGATGGAGTGGAACCCCTTGCGGTTTAGGTAGACCCTACCCTGGTCACCGGGTGGTGCTTTGATGTGGATGTGCATGCAATCTATGGCACCCAGTACCTCCGGTTATTCTGCTACACAGTGGAAGAAATGCATATTGCTGGTCCTCTCCTCATGGGTATTAGGGAAGTAAATGTGCTCAGTGGCATGCAGTTGCATGGTATCCAGGAACTGGTGGAGTATCCTGGATGCAGATGCCTTTGAGACCCCCATGGTATCCCCAGTTGGTCTTTGGAAAATACCTTTAGCTAGTATGCTTAAGGCTACACATACCTTGGTATCCACTGGGATGGGTTCCCTGTTGTTGGTTCTGGCTGTGAGGTGAGGCCGGCAGAGCTCAACAAGTTGCTGAAGTATGTCCCTGTCCACCCTGTAGCACTCTTCTAGCTCCAGATCATGTAGCCCCTGGTAGGTTACCCTGGATCTGAACACTCTTCTCCTCCTCCTTGGGCTGAGTTGGTTGTCAGCATTATCCTCCTCACCACCCTCAGTCTTTAGCACATACTGATAGATCAAAGCAACAGCAGCCCCTAACATCTTTTGTTAGTTTTGTCAGTTTAAAATTCCTCCAAATGTGTACAACAATGGTGTAGAGTTTGTGGGAAAAACCAGGCTAAAAGTGTTTGCATAGTTTATAGTTGTGTGCTGGGCTGCTGCCTGTGTAATTGGCAGATTCTGATACATTCCACCTGGCAGCTATGCTTGCTCTCCTTGATTGCTTTCCTTCTGCAGTTTCCCTTTCCCATTTCCTCCCCATTTAAGCCCTGATGCGTGCCACACATTCCCGGTTCTCAAATGTAAATAGTCCTACTATCCCATTTTTTTTTTTTTTTTTTTTTTTTTTAGGCCTGGTGCACGCTGTGCACACCTGTTTAGCTAAAGTAAACACTTTTAAGCAGAACTGTCCCTCCCTGGACATGAACATGCTCTGCATTTCATGGAATAGGAAAATACAGCCTCAGATACACACCCTTATCACAGGCCACTGTGCTCTAGTGTGCTTACAACAAGCATGACACACACTCTTTTTATGTTACCTGCTCCTCCTGTCCACACTCTGGTGTTAGAGCACCTACATGGTTAGGTGCAGTCTGACTCAGAAGAAATAAGTGATTCCGTTTAAATCCCTTCATTTGCATACACCACTTCCTTATTCCTGAGTTACTACACTCACACTGAGCCTTTCCCCTTAGCAACCACTATTCCCTGGTATTGTTTTCATTCTGCATGCCATCGACTATAATGGCAAAATGCAGATTGCTGTGGAAATTGCTCCCCCTCCCATTTTTTTTTTGGCACAATCTCATTTGCTCGCTGCTGCCCTATGCTTAAATGACTGAGATCGGCCAAAAAAGAAACATCTTTTATTTTAGAAAATTTAAACTATGTTTCATGCCAATGGCCATATATTTGGCCACTGGCATGCCTAATGAATGGAATACATGCTTTATTTGAGGCTGTCATGCCTCCGTTTTCTTATTTGCAGAAATGTATTCAGCTAGTAACTGAGTTACACTATTCCTGTATGGACACCTGCCTGTTTGCTGAATCACTAATTCACCTCATTTGCATGGTTTTCACCAGCAAATGAGGTAATTAACATAAGGCAGTGGTATCCATGCTGGAGTAGTGTAGGAGCATTTGTGCATGTCCTGGGAGCCTTTTGCTGAATCGCTCGGCAGACATATTGTGTGCAGCAGCTCCTGCAGCATTCCTGCACGTCGTGCAGGGCTTAATGAATCCTCGGGCAACAAACGACAGGTGTAATGGACAGATATTATATATGGGACAATTAGGTAACTATTATACATTTTGCAGCTCAAGAAATGTGGTCTTTTATATGTATTGGGGCAAAGACTTTTTATGACATGACATTTGAAACTGATGATGGTCTGAAGATGACATTTCTGGAACTGTTTAACAAAAAAAGGACATTTATTCATGGAATAATTATTTGTTTTCTGGTACTAAACTAAATGTTAAAAAAGTTACCTTACAGTTTAGAACAGATGAACTGGATGAAGACAATGTTAAAAATACATAAAGGGTCTGTATGAAACTGTTGATAATATTGTGAAAGTTAGGGATGAGAGAGACTTATTGACTGGATGTTGGAGGTTTGAAGCTGTTTTGTAATGTGAAAAAAAAAAACATGGTGAAACACTTGCCAAGTGTTATTTTTGTGGCTGGTCATAAAGAGACATTAAGATATGCTGGCTAGCCTAAATAATGTTTCTTTTATGGAGACTTTTCTCATTTAATTAATGAGTGTGATAAGGTACAATGTAACCAATGTCTGGAGAAAACACAAAAAGCAAGAAGGTATGTGCCAGAATGCACTTTGTGTAAAAGGGGACACTTTTGGATGGATTTATAGAAACAAACAGTAAATAATGAAAAAGAAGGGGAAAGAAGAAAACATACATGAGGTAAGATAATGAGGCTGGGAGAGAGGGTGAAATAGGTGAAGAAGAAACTGTGGAAGAAGAAAAAATATGGAATATGGGAGAAATGAGGAGAGAGCGTGCACACAAGAAGACAGGTTAGGAGAAGGGATTGATGCTAATATTTTTTTCAAAGTTCTAGACAGTGAAAATATGTTTCTGAGGATCAAAGGTTATTTGTGCATAAACCCAAGAGAAATAGTCAATTGGGGAAAGAGTAAAAATAAGAAAACAGAAATTTAAAAATATTACCCCTGAACTTAAAAAGAAGGAAAAGCAACAACTTTAGAGTGCTTTCAGTAAATGTGAGCAGTATTATTAACACTGTAAGCAGGATAGGGATACTGGAATGGTGTGCTAAATGTGATGTGGATATTATTCTTTTAAAGGATGTAAGATTCCTGATAAATGAAGAAAGACTGTAAACAGAAAAAATTGTTGGTGGAAATATAATATGGAACTTAGGAACTGAACTGTGTTCTGGAGTGTCTGTGTTGTTTAAAGGCAACAGTGAAAACACTGGATGTAACATTGATTTACATAAATATAAGTGCACCCAAATGCTTTAGGGGGCCACTTCAATCTGAAACTGAATATTTTGTATTGTCAGAAAGTTTGGGGGTAGCAGATGGTGATACAGTTGTGATGGGATTTCAGACCAGTTGCAATATGGAGTTGCTGGAAGAACAGGAATATTTTAAAATAGGGAAAACGGATAAAAAGAATAAATGAGAGATTATGGGATGAAACTGTAGAGTGGGAAGTCCTGCAAGTATGGAGGATCATATAGCCATGAAGTACTTTTATAAAAACTGGTCTGAATGGTGGATTGAATTTAGTAAGTATACAGATTTTTTTTTAATCGCAGGATGATGTAAGAAAAGAAGATAAAGTAAACTGTGAGAAAATGTATAGATGTGTATTAGACTTTGGAGAATAATGCAAGAAAATATCATGATATGGAAAAAGATATTTATATAAGAAATCTAGAAAATATTAAGGCATTACTGTTTAGGCAGAATATTATTTTCAAGGGAAAAGGTATCTGCATATTTGGGTAAAATAGCAAAAGGAGGATATTAAGAGAATGAGTGAAATGACAACTGTAAAAGGAGAGGTAATAACAAGAGTACATTATGAATATTGTAGTACAGCATGAGGAAAATATGTATTAGAGTAAAAAGATGGAAAATAAGAGTTGGAAAGTAAAACAATTTCCAGAATGAGTTATGGAAATTTTTGAAAAGGAAATTACTGTTAGTGAAATAGCTGAAATACTTAGGAAAGTAAATGTTAATTCAATATCAGGCCCAGATTGTATAGGGTATGGAATGTCCAAAAAAAAAAATTAGTGGCTTGGCAAAGAGTATTTTGCAAGTGTACTGAATGAATAGTTGAAGGAAGAATTTGTTTGTGAAGAGTTATGTTAAAATTTATATGTTAGAAAGATGAGAAGAAAAAAATGGAAACCCATCACATTAAATAATACAGATCATAGGAGGTTACAAGGCTGATTGCCCCAGGGCACTTACAAGCCTAGCCAAGTTCAACCCTTGTTGCCAGTAGTGTCCATTTAAAGCAGACACTAAAATCAGCACCTATTGCTCCTGTCAAAGAGGGACACAATTGGAACTCCAAGGGTGAATTTCCAATTACCTATCCAGTCATCCAAAGTGTGCTTAACTATGATCAATGAGGGGACTCGGTTTAACATAAATTGGAAGCATGTTTTAAAGGTGAGGCAACCTTTGGGAGACAAATTTGTTCTTCCAGCAGGTTCTGTTGATGTTGCATACCTGGTTAAGGTCCTTAGAGCAAGTGACCCATGTGCTATATGACTTGCGAATGTGTACCATTCCCATTAAAACAGAGTCAGAGATTGCCTTACATGGAAAGCACAGGTCACTTCTGAGTAGTCTGTATGACACAGACTAAAGAGACAGTTTCAGTCTGTCCACATATGATAGATGCTGGAGACTCTGAATTTTGTTTGTAAGGAACCTCTGTGGTCTCCTCAGTTGCTGCAAGTACATACCAAAGGGAGCATATTGTACTCTATAATTGGCTTGTTGAAGGGATAGTCTGTAGGCAATGCCATTACTTATGAGATGAGCAATATAAAATGCCATTCTTACCACTGTGGAGACATGGTGATCAAAGGTAAGGTTGCTGTCAACCTGTGTGCCCAGGTCTCTCTCCACTGAATGGGTGCTTAGGGTATTGCCATTGATGTGGTAGTCTGCAGGAACATCACCCTTGCTGAAGGGGATGATAACGCATTTTTCACATTTAGTTTAAGACCATGACTTTGGCATCAGTCATTAGTCTGCGTGAGTCCCTCTTGCAGGATGTTTACAATGTTAGGGTACTCAGTGACCACTCCCAGTTTACAGTCATCAGTAAACTTTGTCAGCCGCAATCCTTTAGTTTTTGCCTGGACTTTGGTGAAGTAGGTTTTAAAAAGTAGGGGTCCCAGAACCGATCTCTGTGGAAAAACACTGGTTATGGGTTTGTTGGAGGAGGTGGAATCCTCTGTTTTGACTGTATGAGTTCTACCAATGAGCCAGTTTGCAACCCCCCTGTCAGGAAATGGGTTGATACCCAACAGGGTGAGTTTATTAATGATACCTGAGTGGGGGATTGTGTCAAAGGCCTTGGCTAAGTCTAGGTAGGCTGTGTACACAGATTTACCTGTGTCTAGGGCTTTGGTGACTGTCTTGAAGAAGTCCACCATGTTTATTAGACATGATCTCCACTTGACAAAGCCAAACTGAGTGGGATCAAGGGTTTGGAGATTTCCTATATCTTTGTTTATAAGGTTCATGATGATTCACTTCATGGCTTTACAGCTAAGGCTAGTCAAGCTAATAGGTCTGCAGTTCTCAGGATCAGTGAATGCACCCACTTTGTGCAAAGGGATGACGGTAGCTGTTTTCCATTTCTTTGGGATGAAGCCAATGCTCAGGCTGTGATTGAAAGCAGTAACCAGTGGTGTTGCTAATTCCTGTTTTAACCCATGTAGAACACAGCCCGGTATGTTATCTGGTCCCAGAGAGGCTGTGCTTTTGGCCTTGGAGAGGGTATTTAAGACAGCTTCTTAGAGACACTAGGTGGTATACAGCTGGAGGGGATGCTTTGGGGAATGTGTGGAGGGGATGAGGGGTGAAGCTTTCACTGAACCTGTCAGCCAGCAGGTTTGCTATACCCATAGGTTCTATATATGTAATACCATTAGCTACAAGTTCATTGCAAATCTGGGACTTTCCTTTGAGGTTTCGGATGCAACTAAAGAATGCCGTATGGTTGTCCTTTTTTTGTAGAATCTAATTTGGATTCGTAGTTAGCTTTGGAGGACTTCTCAAGGAATCTTATTTGCTTGTTTAAGTTGAGGAGGGAGTGTTTCTAGTTTTGATCCCGTTCATTCCTACTCTTAGACAGCAATTTCTTTCTCCTGTTGTGTCCACCAGGCTGGTTTGTTTTTCCTTGAAGATCTAACTTTGGCCCTATCAGGTATGGCAGAGTCAATACAACTGAACAGTTGTTTGCAAAAACATTGGTGTATAATTCAGTGTAGTTGTCTGTTCCATCTGTGGGGGTAGGGGCTACAAAGATATTTATGCTGTCTAGTAAGCTGCTAAGGTGGGGGGAGGGTCTGCTGTTATAGTTACTGCTAACAAAATGTATTTGTGGTCAGATCTCAACAAAGAGGACAGTACACTGGGGGTGGTGTAATGGTCCCCCATATTGGTGAGCACCAGATCCAGGATATTTTTGCCCCTTGTGGGGGTATCAACCAGCTGATCCGTGGCATTGGAGTTAATGAAATCCAGGAACCTTTGGGCAATTGAGTTATAACAAGTATAATTTACCCAGTCAATGGACGGGTAATTAAAGTCACCAATACCAGGGTGTTCTGTTGTATCTTAATTGACTCAAGTAGATCTTAGTAGGCTGAGTGGATGTCCTGTTTCATGGAGAGGGTCCTATAGCTGGCAATTGCTTGAATAGGGGTCTTACCAACAGTCAGTTGAAGTAATTCCAGGGAATAGTGCTGTGTAACCAATCTAGAGGTGCATTTATCCTTAATGAAAAATTATACACATACCTTCAGTTTGTGGTCTGAATATGTGGAAGGAACTGTAACCTGGTATGGCTGGGTACTCTTTGCAGCCTTAAACCAGGTCTGTGTGACTGCACAAATGTCAGCATTTTCCAAGGTAAGAATTTCTTCCAGTGAGTGCAGTTTCAGGTTTAGACTCCTGGTGTATTTTTACATCTCAAATTTTGTTATTGTGACATTACGTAAAAAAGGCACTATGGGGGTGGCAAGAGCCTTAGCCAGTAGTCAAACTCCCAGGGGTGTCAGATGAAGACCATCTCTGGCAAAGCATAGAGGTCTGTCCACCATATCATCCCAGGCTGGCAGATTCTGGATCCCCTTAGAATGACACCAGAAACTTAGCCAATTGTTGAAGTCAATCATTTTTTGTTTGTATTGTGGCATCATCCTAGGTGAAGGTAAAATGCTGCTCAGGGCTAGGGACATACCTGCCTGAGACACATAATCTGAGAGCTCAGTCATGTCTCTCTTTATATAGTCTAGTGAGGTATGTCTCAAGTCGTTCACACCAACATGGACTATGACAAAATCCTTACAGTACCTGCTGCTGAGAGACTTGAGTGCATATGTGATGTGGTGGATCCTGGCACCTGACAGACAGATGACTGTGAATTTTCCTTACCCAACCTGGTGAGAGGGATATTTGTGTGCCTCAGAATGGAGTTATCTATGACTAAGATATTTGGTTTTGTGTTATGCTTTAGGGACTTGTCTGATGAGACACATATGTTATGTGTACTGTGTCCTGCAGGAGATGTATTATGTGAAGCTTACTTGTGTTTGGGAGGTCTTTATTGTTTATGTAAGCTTCAAGTAAGGACCTCTGCATATGAGGGTTTATGTGTTGTTGGTTTGGTTGGTGCAGGAAGTGAGGTGTGTATGCTAACAACATGCTTAGTGTCAGATGTACTGACTGGTGAGACAGAGAGCCTGGATTCTACGTTCTTAGTATAGATGCATCGCTCATATGTTGAATTTGTGTGAATTAGAAGAAGTGCATTGTCAGTGTACATGAGGTAATTGCTACATTGCCTCAGCATACCCTTGTTGACCAGGCTGGCTGGAGAAACTGAGGGCAATTGTCCATCTATAATGGTAGGTATGTTAATGTGGTCAGAAGTGCAACCAACAATTAAAGCTTATAAAAACAGGTAATACCACTATAAAATAGACAGAAACAGTCGTCGAAAGACACAAATGGTCGAAAAATGCAATCAAAAATACTTAAAATCTGGAAAGTTGCTTTTTCTGGTCTCTGCTGCTCTAGGAACTCTGCTGGATACCACGAGGAGCTGTGCTGAGTAAGTAGAGGACAGGAGACGTAGTTAAAATTCTCATTAATTTCAAGAACTCCTACCCTAATTACAGCAACACAACCCAATATAATAATCTTTATTCAATTGTAGCAATGTATACATTACCCCCAGTGGTCCATTCTCGGACCTTTGCTTTTTAATGTATTTATAAATAATCTCAACAATATCTCCCTACAAAGTTCACTCATTCAGTATGCTGATGATTCTACTATCATATCCTTCTCTAGCAGCTTCCCAGATCTCCTAAAAATAACACAAAATGCCTTCTCTACCATAGCAACTTGGCTAAATGAAACACATCTACTAATAAACCACCTCCACAAGATTTTAAAATTTACTTCCCAAAACAAAACTGAAATTGAACTAGTGAAAACAGCAAAATTACTAGGCATTACTATAGATGAAAATCTATTCTTCGAAGAGCATATTCTTAATACAATAAAAAGAAAACATGATTTAAACTAGGCCATCTCTAAAGACATAAACTCTACATGGACAAACCCACAAAACTAAAAATGGCAGATACCCTCCTACTCCCACCCCTCCTGTATGGTTTCCCCATCTTTACCAACCTTCATACATCTCTAACAAATTACAATCATGCTATTATAAAATTGCAAAATTTGCTTCTGACGTACTGAACTGCACACACCACTGCCAAGCCATTAAGGAACTAAAATGGTTTGAATTCCCCCACTACCTCCACTGCACCCAGATTATCTTGCTCATAAACTAATATACCACCCTGAAAACTGTCATTCATTTCATTCTATCCTACAGTCCTACATCCTCTCCCAGAATCTTCGGTCTACTTATAAATATCTTCTAAGAGTATCCATACCCAATAAGAGAGCTGGACAAAGCTTGTACTCCCACTTCATGGCAAAATTATGGAATGCCCTACCCCCTCTGTTACACAACTTGATGCCATAAAAACCTTTGAATTTGCCCTAAAAACCCACTTTGTCTGTCATTGTACCCCAAACTATAGACCACTGTAAACAAATTCTAAATCTTTGCTGACTAGTATTACTCTTTTCGATTTCAAGTAATAATTTGTAAATCCTCTGAACCCCATTTGACTTTTCTACATCAGATAATGTATGTCAATTGCTGTCTTGCCTCTTTAATCATTATTAAGCTAAATCATAAACTTCCCATGTATTGAAGTGTATAAATGAACTGTTTATTATGAATGTAGCTATTGTCTTTTTCCCCTCCATACAATGAATGCCAAAACTACTGTATGTGTACTACTAACACCTAACCAGATTGTTAAAACTTTCTACTCTGTGTACTACTAATCCCGAGGAAACTGTATACAAATGTTTTTGTACATTGTTTATTATTGTAAATATTATCTTGTGAAAATCTTTAGCTGTAATTTAAGTTTTTCTCCCTGGGCCTGCACTGAAAATGGGTTTCTGATCCAGTGGACTTTCCTGGTCAACAAATGTCAATAAATAATAATAAATAATAAATACGAAGGACTAGTGGGTAAGATCTGTGCTGGTACCTTAAGAGCTTCGCTGAATGTATCCCCTGTCAGTGAGGCACAATCATGAGAAGTCACCAATGGAGTGCCAGCAGAGATCTAAGGAAAAATATGCAGGCAAGGATGTTTGCATCTATAACCACCAATGGTAAGCACTGCTGTACGGCAGTGCAAGATGCGCACACAAGCACAAACCCATGCAAATGCTGTCCTTATATAGCAAACGTGAGCAAACTAATTATTAACCAATAAACAGCTCAAAGCTGAACCCTACTCCAGCAACTTTCAATCAGATGAGTTCTAACTGCGCACTCCTGCCACAAGAGTGCAGGGGAACCCTCTCCAACAAAAGATAGCTTGGTTTAGTGCTCAAGTTATCCAAACAGAACTAGCTTCAGCAGGTCTGAATCTAGTCTCTGATACAACAAAGTGCAATAATTCAGTAAAAAACTAATTATATATTTTTTATGAGAATAATACAGATAATAATAGAAGGAAGAAGGAGGGATATCATTGAAGAAAGTATATATGGCATACAAGGGAAGGGTAGTCAAGAATTGTTATTGTTTGTGGAAGAAATTATGGATGCTATTATAAGTAAAAGAGAGGATGTGAAACTAATGGTAGGTGATATTAGCAAGGCATGTGATACAGTAGGACATGATGCTTTGTGGGATTTTATGGAGAAGTATGGAACAAGTAATATAATTATGAGTGTGTGTGTATTAGCACAACAAAATAAGAGAGTGAGCATGTTAGTGAATGCCTACCTGAGTAAGGATATATGCATGAAGTGTGTTATAAGACAAGGCGGTCCCATGGGTGGAATATTGTTGGCAGGGTTAATAAATGTGATAATAAGTGAAATAGCTTATAAAATGAAAGATGATACATATGTGATGTACAAGGAGGTGGTGATTCCAGTGTTTTTGACATATGCAGATTATATAGTTGTAGTTGCTAGGAACAAAAAATATGGATGAGGGAATTGTTTTCCTGAATGAATGTGTAAAGGAAATGGGAATGACCTTGAATAAAGATAGAAGTAGGGGGTCTGGGTAATGTGGTGAAAACTGGGGTGTGTATTTTTCAATGAATGTGGTATCTTTGCTAGGGATACAATTTGGAAAAAAATGTAGTTGTGATGCATTGGGAAGATTTGATAAAAGAAATGAAAGAAATATGTCATATAAGGATGATATATAGATTAGCATTCAGGAAAAATGTTTATCTGGTAAATTCTGTATTAATAGGAAATAGCATACATGCCAGATGTTTATATTATCCCACACAAATATGAAAAGGAACTTGTGCAATTAGAGTTTTGTGTCATATGGGGTTCAAGATTAAACCCTGTGAAAAGAGGTGTGTTGTGTACGAGTGAAGATGAAGGGGGACAGGGGTTACTAAATCCAGTTGTTTATTCTGCTTCTTTAAACTTGTATAGAGTATTAAAATGAGTAAAGGAACAGAATGAGAAATTAATAGAGAAAATGTTTAAATACAAGTACAGAAAGTTCTGGGAGATGATGAGAATAAGTACAGGGGAGAGAAAGAATATGTTAAGGAAGAAATTAAAAAATAACTAGCGTGCAAAATAAAAATTGATGATAATGCAGAAAGATAGAAGGATGTGGTATAATGATATGATGAAAAATATTATTGTATAAATCCATGGGAAAATTTACTGAAAGAAATAATTAAAGCTATTAAAGTCTGGAACAAAGTGGTGCATAAAGATAGTAGACTCTCAGAATTTCCTATAGAGATTGATAATATAGAAGTTGCAAGTAAAGGGGACTATGTCATATAAAACGAAAGCTAAGAGCATGTTTGGTTTGGGGGGAAAAAGAGACAACAGAGCCTTTTTTAATGTAAAAGAGTGGTGAAACTTTGGAAAAAGTTGTGTGAAGAATATTTTTTGAGAATGTTAATGGCATAAGAAATATAGATACAAATATTATTGTGTATGGATATTATATGAACAAGAAGAAAGGATATGTGAGAAGAGTAGATAAGAATTTATTTTATGCAATGTAGGTTATTTAGAATTAAGGACTGAATAAAATGTTATTAATGGAAAATGGGTTTTGGCAGATGTATTGCAAAAATCAGATTATGGTTGTGGAACAAGGAGTAGGGGTCAGTTATTTACGAATAACAATGAGGATGTTGTAAAAAAAATGATAAATAATAAAAAAATAGAAATGTGTATATATGTGCCTGTAAATATATACATTTTGTAAATATGTAAATGATGTGTTTGTTTTATGTTGTGCAAAATAAAGAACCCCTACTCTTTTCAGTGTGTGCAGTGGGATCTTTTACATCCACTTGAGCAAACTTTGATATCTGCACATGTGTACAACATACAGGCACAAGTCTTCTACCATGTTGGAACCAGTAATACTGTCTTCAAAATGAGGTATTACTTAGCACATTCAGATGCTCCCTTGCAAAGTTATTTACCAAAATATGAAAAAAATCATAATTTCCATAACCTAAGTCCAAAACAAAATTTGATATTTCTACATGTGTACAATGTACAGGCATAGTTCTTTTACCATGTTGGAACAAACAATACTGTCTTCAAAATGAGGTATTACTTAGCACATTCAGATGCTCCCTTGCAAATTTATTTACCAAAATATGAAACAAAATCATAATTTTCATAACCTAAGTCCGAAACAAACTTTGATATCTGTACATGTGTACAACATACATGGACAGTTCTTTTACCACACTGGAACTATCAATACTGCCTTCAAAATAAGGTATTATTACTTAGTGCATTCAGATTCCCCCTTGCAAAGTTATTTTCCAAAATATGAAAAAAATTATAATTTCCATAACTTAAGTCTGAAACAAACTTTGATATCTGGACATGTGTACAACATACAGGGACAGATATTTACCATGTTGTAACTATCAATACTGTCTTCAAAATGAGGTATTACTTAGCACATTCAGATGCTCCATTGCAAAGTTATTTACCAAAATATGAAAAAATCATAATTTCCATAACCTGAGTCCTAACAAAACTGATATCTGTACATGTGTACAGCATTCAGAATCTAAACTCTACACATGCCTGATAAAAGCAGAATAAAAAAAAGAAGTATTCCAGGATGGTCGCTGACATATTATTCTGTATGTGGTAACACTCTCCTGAAACAGTTCTTTCCCAGCATCTTCACCAGCTCCTTACCACAGTTATTTGCCAAACTCAGAAAAATATATTTTACACAACACATTTCATAATAGAGTTTTACTTACCATACGGGTCCTACTTGGTCATGGGTGTTTTCCATTCTTCTCACAAGCTGCATGTTACCAATCCTGCATAGCTCTCATCATGCCATTGTGGAGGTCAGTCAAGAAGAATGCGGTGCCCTCCTCAGTTAGGTGAACGCCATCCCTTCTGAACAGGTGAACATCTTCCGCGGTGATGCTGTCATTGCAGATTGTAGATTCACCGACCCTGTGCATCAAGCCATGCATGAACCCATTCTGTAAACATCTGGCCTTGTGAGCTGCCCATTGACTGTTTGCTGTTTTTCATATCTGTCGAGGAATTATATCAGACCACACAAAATGACAATGTGGCCACCACAACTGCAGGTGGTCAAAAATTGCTGTGATTTCAAACCATAGCCTTCCGAGTGGTTGACTGATGACATCATTCCCTCCAATGTGCAGCACAAGAATGTCAGGCTCAGGGTAGATGGAACACTTCTCTTCCAACAACTGCAGTAATCTGCTCCAATGCATACCTTTTCTTGCAATCCAGTATACCTTCACACTGGAAGTGGGGAAGCTCAAGTTGTACTGGTTTTCAGTTTCAGAGGCATGGCTGGCAGCCCAGTGAATGTAGGAATGGCTACATACCCACACTGTCATTTGTCGTTATCCTGCTCATGAAGCCATGTCAGTGTCAGAAGGTGGACAAACCTGCACAGGAAAGAAAATGCAAACAGATTACTACTGATGTTTGACCGATGTATTGAAAGACTACATGTATATCATATGCATTACCTGGTTAGCACATACACAAATCTTCCATCCTATGGAAGTGACACATGGGCAGTATTCTTTGCATTACCTACATAAGTGGTGATGACGCTGCATAGGTACATACCTACTACCCGTGAAAACACCAAATTACACACAATGACTGACACAGAAAGGGCGCATGTAAACGGAAAAAGCAGGGTAAGGACCGCCACTCCACTAAAATGGATACTTGCATCTGTATGTTACTCGTAAAAATACAGATAAAGACAAGGAAAGGAACTGTGCTTTCATTAATGAGCTAATGTTTGTACATGCACCAAACAATAATGTTTAAGAAATGTCCAATTAAATAAAACAATTAAAATACCAGAAAGAGTTATACCATAGTGAATTATTAAATCAATATATATACCAAGTGGGACCAGAATACAGCCACTGTTTTGAATAGCACAAAAGCTGGCCAGTCAGAAAGACTCTCTAAATGAACTACAGACAAATTCTGCAGATTCATCACCCTATCTCCCAAGAGAGACCACTGTTAGACTGATCATAAAATGAAGTAGTCAGTCTGGCAAGATATATACATGCGCATATACATATATATATATATATATATATATATATATATATATATATATATATGCGTGTGTATATGTATGCATATATATATACATATATATATATATATATATATATATATATATATATGTGTGTATATGTATGTATGTATATATATATATATATATATATATATATATATGTGTGTGTGTGTGTGTGTGCAAGTACATTATGTACATACATATATATCGTTACACACACACACACACACACACACATATATATATATATATATATATATATATATATATATATAATGTGTATGTGTGTGTATACAGGAATAAAAAAATCAGGGGTTTCAGAGGGTAGGTAGCTGATGAAGAATGGGGGGGTGGCTTGCAATGACTTCAAGCAGAGAAAAAACACAATCTGGCTTGTGCATTCATCAATGTGATAACGACTTCTACTTATGTGAATAACAGTGACAGCTGCTGAGAGTTTTACCTGATAAGTGCTAATGAGTCAGTGCTATATTGTAACTGACTTATTGCTAATGTGATAATGACCTGCCTTTCATTCCTGCAAAGTTATGCATTCTCAGACACAGGTGATAATTGCTACACATAACCTGTTGAGTAGGCATTCATTATATTACCTTCTGCAGCTGTTATGCAACACAGACTCATTATCATCAGTACGGAGAAGACCTGAGTAATTCATTAAAAATGTATAACACTGAGCCCTTCCTCCCACTTAAATTCCACACATTACTGGCAAAGCCAAGAAAAATTCCCAGAATATAACATAGCTCCATGTTGGTAGTAGTCAGCAAGTAATTACCTTTA
This sequence comes from Protopterus annectens, assembly GCF_019279795.1. Classification (NCBI taxonomy): domain Eukaryota; kingdom Metazoa; phylum Chordata; order Ceratodontiformes; family Protopteridae; genus Protopterus; species Protopterus annectens. The sequence continues at coordinate 1,058,924,107 of NC_056729.1, forward strand.
TCTCAGTCAGACAACTACTGGGAGAAGACCTGGGTAATTCAGTAAAAACATCCAGGCCCAGCTAAAATTTGCAAAACAATTCATCAAGACTCTCAAAAGCATGTGGAAAAATGTGTTATGGTCTGATGAGACCAAAGTTGAACCTTTTGGCCACAATTCCGAAAGATACGTTTGATGCAAAAACAACACTTTGCATCACCAAAAGAACACCATCCCCACAGTGAGGCATAGGAAACGTTTTGAAATGATTTACTGTGGTCTCATTTTTTTATATCACAAAAAAACTGGCATTTTAGCAGGGGTGTGTACTCTTTTTATATGCACTGTATATACATATATACATAGGAATAAAAAAATCTGGGGGTTCGGAGGGTAGGTAGTTGAGGAAGAATGAAAAAAATGGACAACACAGATGGAACATTATGGTTAGTACATATCTTATTTATCTTATGTTATGTGAGTATGCACAAGCACCAAATGTAACATCTCCCCAGTCACCCCTTCCGCAGTCTGTCCTACTATGCACAAGCACCAGAATGCAACATTTCCATCGACAACCCCTTCAGCAACCCTTCCAATTATGCACAATAACCTAAACGAAACATTACCCCCAATGGCCCCCAAAGGATTTTAGACCAGAAATAGACTGTCTACCCTGCTTGGCTTGATTATCTGTATGTAGTCAATGAACACAGGAATTTTACCAAGCAAATGGTATAGGATCATGATCAGAACTGTGGAAGATGGCAAAAAAATTGAGTGGTCTGGGTTAGGCACACTTAGGCAAATTATATTTGACATTATGGCATGTACCAGAACTAGCGTGTAGTCTTGAGCACAGGAGCTTCCAAAAATGATGGCATATTCTGAGTGGTGGAAAAAGATGAACACAACCCCAGAACCCAAGGGTGGTCATAACATCCCTGTATTCTTCCCTTATAAGGCCCATTATTGAGTACAATGCCTCATTCGGCATATACCTTGCAAAGCACATGCAACAGCTGGAGATACCACAGAGGTTCCTCACCAGGAGAATCCAGGGTCTCAAAAATCTACCATATACAGATAAGCTAAAAGCCCTATCCCTCTACTCAGCTTCATACAGACTCCTCCGCAAGTGTTTTGTGTGCATTCTAAAACATCTCTCACAATGATTTTGACAGTACTGCCCTAAATGTTGGTGCACAGCTCAGAAAACACATTGTGTTAACCAGTATGAATTATATATGCATGTGTGACTTCCACTATGACTGATTGACTCCAATGATATATGAAACGTAAACTGCATGATCACATTACTTCTACAGTGCTTTCCAATCTTTCAGTTACTTACTTGCTTACTTATTTCTTTATCTATCTTTGTTTAATGGGAAAGTCTAACTGTGATAAAACATGATGTTAAGTTGTCAATCTCGCCTTCATTCTTGCTGGATGGGTTCGACTTGGCCTATACTAAAGCTCGAGAGCTAATTTTACCGGCTTGAGGCAACCCTATATCCCATGATGCTAGGTGGTAACTACCCAGATCTCGTTTGCCGCTTTCGCTAGCGAGGTGCTCTTTTTAACGGCTCACAGGTTATTGACGAAATTTAAGAAAAATTCTAGTTTTTCTACTTAGTTTTCCCATTATATTGTCTAAATAGGCTAGTTTTACTGTTATTTCAAATTTTACTTCCTATTTTTATCCCTTATCCCAGTTATACTTCCCACCCTAGGTTAGGCCTTAGGCCCTTCCGTTTTTTCTTAAGTTCCCTCACAGGGATTCTTAGCTGTGTGTGTGTGCCTTTAGTATCCCTGTATCCCTGTCTGATTGAGTGTGTGTGTTTCTAACTTTAGAATCTTGTTTTTCTTTTCGACAGCAATATGTCGAAAGAGACAAAGGTCTCAGGCTTCAAGAAGTGTGACTCGTGATGTCAGAAGATGTCGCTGACAGACGGTCACACTTCTTGTGTTTATTGCCTGGGACCCATGCACCTGCAGGACTCTTGTTCTGTGTGCCATGCATTCAGCCCAAGAGTCCTGCAGGAGCGCAGGAATAAGTTAATCTTGAGGGGCTTGTTAAAGCCTGAAGGTTCCCCAGCTAAGTCTGTGCCAGGGAAGCCTTCGAAGCCATCCAAACCGTCGGCTCCGTGCTCTAAGCCTTCAGATGGTGGCTCACCTTCTGTGACGCAATTGGCTCCGGCTGGAGCCGATACGTCTGTATTGCAGCTTCCTGCATCGGCTCCGGCCAGAGCCGATGCCTCTAAGACTCAATCTTCACAGTCGGCTCCGGCTGGAGCCGACATGTCTACGGCTCCATCGGCTCCACCAATCTCGATGCCCTCCACACGAAAGAGGTCCAGATCTCCATCTCTGGAATCTATCCATTCAGCTCCGAGATCACCTTTACTCGCAGAGCGGAGCCATTCCTCTCGGTCTTCCAGGCTTTCCGACCATGACCTTGCGAGGGTGGTTAGCAGACTGTTAAAGTCTCAGGCACTGGCCCAAATGCTTCACAGCCCATCTCGTCAGACAGCGGCTACATCCATACAACCTACTATTCCTCCGTCGACTCTACCCCAGTGTTCGGAGCCGGAGCACCTCAGAGCCGTGACCGTTGTGACGTCAGAGCTGATACCTCCCCCTTCGGCTCCTTCGTCTGCTCCGATCTCATCCATGGTGCCTTCCTTGGAGGGATCTGGTGCTTGGACTTTCTCGCTGGCTCCGAGGGGGCGAGTGGCATCGGACCTTTGTCCGACCCCATTCTCCCTCTCGGAGCATCGGCGCTGGTGAGTTCGGCCCCGACATCGGCTTCGGAGCTGTCCCTGTTGGTGCCGGCTGGGGTTCCTAGTTCTTCGGAGTGGGAGCCCTCTGGCCTGCCTGATAGGGGAGCCTTCGAGGTCATGAGGAGCGTACTGGCCCCAGTGCTTGCTCTACGGTCAGCTCCATCAGCTCCTCCCACTGTAGTGCCTGCTGAGGTCTCTTCCCACTCTCTCGCCCCCGGCTGTAAAGATCCAACGCCTCAGGTTTCCCCACTGGGAATATCCTCCTCTTCCGAGGTTTCTCCTGAACTGTCAGGTGAACCTACGCATAAGAGGACATGTAAGAGGAAGCATGTGGACTCCCCTGAGTCCGTCACATCTGATACCGACTTGGATGAGTCAGAAGGATCCCCAAGGTCCCCCTCTGAGGATGTCTCCTTTTCTGACATCCTTGAAATCCTTAAACAGAGGGGGAACTGGTCTTCCCTTAATCCTTCCGAGGACGAGTCGGTTTACCTGGAGGCTTTTGGTTCTCGACCCTCCACCTCCTGGGTGTCTCCGCCCTTCGACCCCCTTATGGAAGTGGTGGCGCAGAAGGCGTGGACAGCCCCTGATTCGATGGAACCCACCCCATGGAGGCTTTCCAAATTTATAACAGCCCCTTCAGATAAGCAATTTTTATCTAAAGGTGTCCCAGTTGATGCCATGGTGGTGGCGGCAGCCACCAAGAAGGAACTGGATGATCCTTCAGTGCCTATTCATCCACCTAACAAGGAATCTAGGACAATGGATAGGTATGGCAAGCAGATGTTCTCATCAGCGACCTTTGCCATGCGGTCGCTGAATTACTTATGCCACTTCGCCCGTCTTCAAAGAGATATTCTCAAAGAACTGGGTGAGGTTCTACAGGATCCCTCAGCTGCTGGGTCTCAGGACAAAATTAACTCACAGCTAGGAACCCTAAATTCCATTGTCAACTCCTCCATGCGGCTTATTTCCTATGCAGCCGATAGAGTGAGTAGGGCCGCAGGCACAGGTGTGGCTTTAAGGCATCACACCTGGATGCGGCTTTGCAACTTCGCAGACCCCTTCAAGGCGTCCTTCACTAACTCCCCTTTTGATGGTTCAGCGTTGTTTGGACCTCAAGTGAAAGATACTTTGACCAGATGCGAACAAGATGGCAAGACTCTTTCTGCCATAGGAGTCCGTTTTTCAACCCCATCTAGACCATATCCTAAGGGTCAAAAGGGTGGAAAAATGTGGTTCCGCAAATCACAAGGAGTCACGCCTGACACAAGAGGTAATTTCCCCCCTAGAGGCAGAGGGGGGAACAACAACAACAGACACCGTCCAAGAGGCAGAGGGGGGTCCGCAGAATCAGGGTAGCAGAGAAACCCTCTCTGACAAACCCTTCCAACATCCCTGAGGTGCTGCCCGACTGTCCACCTTCGGAGGCAGTCAGGGGAAGATTGTCACTGTACCCACAAGCCTGGCTCTCCCTCACTCAAGACAAATGGGTGCAGTCAATTATATCCGAGGGTTACAAAATCCCCTTTATCCAAACCCCAACTATTCAAATGGTGTCTCCTCCAGACGTTCCACCCAGTCTAAGGGAACAAGCAGCACTAGAAATATCAAAGCTGCTAAAAAAGAGAGTCATCCAGCCAGTCCCAGCAGACCAACTAGGATCCGGAGTCTACTCAAAGTTCTTTTTGGTACCAAAAAAAAACGGGACTGGAGGCCAATATTGGATCTCAGCAAACTAAACAAGTTTGTAAAAAGAACGAGGTTCTGGATGGTCACGCTACAGTCCATTCTACCCCTTCTGGGCAAGGACAATTGGATGTGCTCAGTGGACCTTCAGGATGCGTACTATCACATCAAAATACACAGGCGCTCCAGAAGGTTTCTCTGCTTCCGGCTGGGGGCCAGGCACTACCAGTTCAGAGCCCTGTCCTTTGGTCTCACTACAGCCCCCCGAGTGTTCACCAAATGTATGGCAGCGGTTACGGCTCACCTGAGACGTCAAGGATTCCAGGTGTTTCTATATCTAGACGATTGGCTCCTCACTGCCACCACCAGGCGTCAACTTCTTCTAGCCAGAGATTACACCATTCACATTTGCAAAGGGCTAGGTATCTCTCTAAATTTCGAAAAGTCTGCCTTGTTGCCTTGTCATAGGCGCCACCTCGGACACCGTTCAGCTCTCAGCAAAGTTAACAGAGCAGAGGGTCTTAGATATTCAAAATCATGTTCACGTCCTCCTTCAGAGCAACAAAATTCAGGCCAGGTATGTTCTGAAAGTATTAGGTCTCATGGCAGCAGCCATCACGCTTCTTCCCCTTGCCTGCTTTTACATGCGGCTTCTTCAGTGGATGCTTTTCTCCCAGTGGTCCTTCCAACAGCTCCCTATGACACACAAGATCTTAATAACTCTATCTTGCAAAAAACATCTGTCTTGGTGGATGGTCTCCCCTCAAGTCCATCAAGGCAGACCATTTACTCCTCCCCCCCGGTCGCCATGGTCACATCGGACGCCTCCCTGATTGGGGGGGGGGGCATTTTCAGGGCAGGACAGCCCATGGCACATGGCAACCTTTCGAATGCCACTTGCACATAAATGTCCTGGAGATGAGAGCAGTGCTTTTGACGTTGCAAGCCCTCCAAGACTCTCTTCCCCTGGGGACTATTGCAATTCAAACGGACAATATGTCCGTAGTATGGTATATCAACAAGCAGGGCAGAACCAAGTCCTATCCCCTGTGTCGAGAAGCACTCAGACTCTGGCAATGGGCGATCTCTTCTCAGCGGTTTCTGATAGCAACGCATATCCCCGGGAAGTCCAACGTCATAGCGGACAGGCTGAGCAGAGCTATTCTCATGCCCCATGAGTGGTCTCTCAAGCAATCGGTGACGGAGGAAATTTTTTGGAAGTGGGGGTTTCCTTGCTGCAATCTTTTTGCAACACCACAAAACAGCAAGTGCCTCGACTTCGTCACTCTCTTCCCCCTTCCAGGCCATCCCCCCAGAGACGCTGTAGTCCACGATTGGCTTCGGGGACTTCTATATGCTTTTCCCCCCTTTCCATTGATCACACAGATAATTTAGAAAGCTACCGCCTTGAGAGCCAAGATGATTCTCATTGCCCATTATTGGCCTCAACAGATATGGTACCCGTTCCTGCATCGTTATCTTTTGGAGCAGCCTTGGCATCTGGATCCAGTGCCAGATCTTTTGGCCCATCAGTCAGGGCAGCTGCACCAATCCCTCCAATCTCTCAACCTCACAGCTTGGATGCTCCACTTCCGTCCCTAGCCAGGCTTGCAATGATTTCAAATTCTGTCCGGGATATTATCGTAGCTTCCCTTAAGTCTTCCACCAGAAGGATCTATGCTAGTAAATGGCAACTTTTTCCTTCTGGGCAAAGGCTAGGAATATAGATCCCTTCACTGCTCCAATACACTCTGTCTTAGATTTCCTAGCTGAAATTTTTCATTCAGGATCTTCTTCCTCCACAGTAAAAGTTCAGTTAGCAGCCATTTCAAATTTTCACATAGGCCTGTCGGACTCCAGCATCATGCCCCATAAGCTTTGCAAGGCATTCCTCAGAGGTATCTTTTTACTCAAGCCCCCGATCAAAGACCCCCCACCACAGTGGGATTTAAACTTAGTTTTAACATCCTTGATTCTCCCTCCCTTTGAACCTGCGGCTTCCTGTTCATTGAAGTTACTTTCATGGAAGACACTCTTCCTAGTCGCCATTACATCTGCTAGGAGAGTATCTGAACTTCATGCCCTTTGCATTCGTCCTCCTTATTTAGTTTTCCACAAAGACAGAGTTTCTCTAAGAACTAACCCATCTTTTTTACCCAAGGTGGCTTCTCAGGCAAATTTAAATCAATCTATTGATCTTCCAGTTTTCTTCCGTAATCATTCAAACAGGGCGGAGCAAAAACTGCATTGCCTGGACGTTCATCATCAGCTCCGCTACTATCTGGACAGAACTAAACAAGTCAGGAAATCTGATCAACTCTTTTTATCTTATGCAGAAAGTAGAAAGGGCCTTCCGGTATCCAAAGTAACCCTGTCTAGGTGGCTGTCTTCTGTGATTACCTGTATTTATCAACTCAAAGGTAAAGAATTGCCTTCTAGGCCAAGAGCCCATTCAACCAGAGCATTAGCTACATCAGCAGCCTTTCAAGCTATATTGCCAATAGACACTATCTGTGCGGCAGCCGCATGGGCCTCTCCTCATACCTTTGTTACACATTACAAATAGGACATGGCCTCCAGAAACAGGGCAAATTTTGGTTCCACCGTTCTCAAGAGTCTGTTCCAATGAGCCACCCAGGATGAAGGTGCTAGGGACGTAGTCCCATCCAGCAAGAATGAAGGTGAGATTG